>NC_067417.1:53597891-53708442 GCF_009764475.1 Pristis pectinata
CAATTGTAGAGAGCAGACGATCATCACTTGTTAATCGGAGCCTCGATCTCGGAACATGCTCGAGCGTCGTCCCCATAACCTTTGCTGCATTTTGTCACGTATCCACTGCCTGTGTCGACATATTCAACCACGTGGCCTCAGCAGCCTTCTGCAGAATCCTCATCCACGGGACACGCCCACCCTGCATCCGACCTGTCAGCCGATTCAGAGTTTTGTGCTTTCCCATGAGTTGTTCCCTCATACACACTCCTCCCCAACTGAGTGAGTCAGTTCATTGTCGATCGAGTTTCTCCTCGCAGGACAGTTCCCCCATCCGGGTATTTCAATCTGGTGAACCTTTGTTGCAGACTCTCGACAGAAATCATTTCCCGTGTTTAGATAATGTGACCCAAATTCAAGATAAAACTCCAAGTATGGTATTTCAAGGGCCTGTGAATTTGTTCTTCGACATCTTATTTCTGTACCCAAAATCTCTTCCAATGAATGTCAACCTTATCAACGGCCTCCAGTGACGTGTGATCACATTGTACCCCAGTACTTACACTACGTGAACAATGTAAGTTATATTTAGCCTTTCCTTTTTCCTATCAAATGGGCAACGTCACATTTATCCGGGAGATCCGACATCTGCCAAGTATTTACCGACTAATGCATCTTTTCTTATCTTTTTCTTAACATTCTTAACTCCGCTGTGCATTTCCCTACAACATCTGTTCCCAATTTACGCTCCCAAGTTCGTGCCAAATAGCATAATAATTCCCCCTCCCCCTTTGAAATACTTTCCCATATCGTCGTCTCCTATCCCTCTCCACGACTATGGTGAAGGTCAAGGAGTGATGGTCACTGTTTCCAAACTGTCCTCCCAAGAGGAGTTCTGAAAAATGATCAGGCTTCTTGCCTTTTACCAGGTTCAGAATGGCTTCTCCTCCAGTCCGCCTGTCCATATACTGTGTCAGGAATCCTTCCTGGACGCACCTAACAAACTCCGCCTCATCTATCCCGTTTACACGAAGGAGATGCCAATCATTATTCGGGAAATTGAAATCACCCATGACAACAACTCTTTTATTGATGCACCTCTCCAAAATTTGCCTCCCAATCTGCTCCTCAGTGCCTCTGTTACTATTTGCGGAGATGGGGAGTCTGTCGAATACTCCTAATAATTTGATCACTCCCTTCCTGTTTCTGACTTACACTCACACTGACTCAGTGGACGATTCCTCCAGGACATCCCACTTTTCTACAGCTGTGACACTGTCCCTGATCAGCAAAGCCAGACCCCCCCCCCCCACCCCGTATCTCCGTCGTTGTCCCTTTTGAAACATCTAAACCCCGGAATACCCAACATCCATTCCTGCCCTGGTGACAGCCAAGTCTCTGCAATGGCCACCACGTCATAGTTTCACGTAATTACCCATGCTCGAAGTTCATCACCCTTGCTCCTGATACTTCTCGCATTAAAGCAGACACCCTTCAGCCATCCAACTGACTGCGATTTTGCCTTCCAACTGCCAATCATTCCTCACAGTCCATCTACACTCTGCATCTACTTGTACACTAAATACACCAACCTCTAACCTGTCACTGTTGTTCCCACCCCTGCCAAACTATTTTAAACCCTCCCCAACAATTCCAACAAACCTGCCGCAAGAATATTGGTTCTCCTCCAGTTCAGGTGTAACCCGTCCCGTTTGTACAGGTCGTACCTTCCCCAGAAGTGATCCCAATGATCATCAGATGTGAAACCCTTCCCACTGCACCAGCTCCTCAGCCATGCATGCATCTGCCAAATCAACCTATCCCTGTCCTCACTGTTGCGTGACACAGACAGCAAGCAGAGATTACTACGCTTGAGGTCCTGTTATTCAGCTTCCTGCCGATATCCCGATATTCTCGCTTCAGTACTTCATCTCTTTTCCTACCTGTATCAACGGTACCAACATGACCAGGACCTCTGGCTGTTCACCCTCCCCCGTCAGTATGCTGTGGACCCGATCCGAGACGTCTCTGACCCTGGCACTCGGGAGGCAACATACGATCCGGGAGTCTCTTTCACGTCCACAGAATCTCCTGTCTTCATCCCTTACTCTGGAAAATCCTATCACTACCTGTCTCCTCCCCCTTCTGCTCCACACAACCAGGCTCAGTGCCAGATACTTGGTCACTGCGTCTTTCTCCTAGTAGCCCCCCCCCCCCCCCAACATTATCCGAAGCGGTATACCTGTTCTTTCGGGTAACAACCACAGGGGTACTCTGCACTACCTTCCTATTCTCCGTCCTTCTCCCGACAATCACACAGCTACCTGTTTCCTGTTGCTTAGGATTGACTGCCGCCCATGTAGCTCTTATCTGTGAACTCCTCGTTATCCCGCAGGAGCCGAAGGCATCCAGCTGCATCTCCGTATCCCTGCCACGGTCTGTAAGGTAGCTGCAGCTGAACGAACCTCGTGCAGATGTCGTTATGATGGGAACCTGAACGTCTCCCAGAAATCCCACATTTCACAAGCTGAACATTCCACTGACCCGGGAGCCATTCTAACTGGCCTGGAAGTAAAGGAAATACCAAAGCAAGCATGAAAGAAACTTACTCACAAGTTGTTAATTTGCGGTTGACTCAAGGCTGGATATGTTTCAAACAGCCAAGAGGATTACGATGCATCAGAACAGATGTGAAGGGGTTGCCGCAATTGGCAGTCGCATGGAAGATGAACTGCAACGTTGAGAAATATGGGGTGATACATTTTAGCAGAAAGAATAAGAGCGACAAGATTGAACAAAGGGTGCAGCAGCAGAGGCCGCTGTAGGTTTCTATTCACAAGTCATGGAACGTGGCAGGACGATGCGAGAAAACGGTACATGCGACAGACAAAATTTTGTGCTCAGTTCGAGCAGGGAATTTCGAAACAGAGAAGGTGTGTTTTATCAAGGAGGGCTTGGGTCCTCCGCTATATCGTTCCAGTCAGTTCCAGTCGCCACATTACAGAAAGATTCGGAGACCCCTGCGAGGTTCCAGCAATAACATGAGCATGGATCCTGGGATTAGAGGCTGCTTTGGAAGGAGAGATTAGCGAGACTGGAATTATTATTTTGGAAAAGAAAAAAAGGAAAAGGAAAGGATACAAAAGGTACAGAGAGCTAGGTAATGTTAGAGATCTGGAGGAGTACAAGGCTAAAAGGAAGGAATTTAAGAAGGAGATTAGGAGAGCCAGAAGGGGACATGAGAAGGCCTTGGCGGGAAGGATTAAGGAAAATACCAAGGCGTTCTACAAGTATGTGAAGAGTAAGAGGATGAGATGCGAAAGGAGAGGGCCTCTTAAGTGCAGAAGTGGGAAAGTGTGTATGGATCCGGAAGAAATAGCGGTGATACTTAATGAATACTTTACGTCAGTATTCACCATGGAAAAATATCTGGAGGATTGTAGTGGGGACTTGCAGCGGCCTGAAAAGCTTGAGCATGTAGATATTAGAAAAGAGGTGCTGCTGAAACTTTTGGAAAGCATCAAGTTAAATAAGTCGCTGGGGCGGGATGAGATGTACCCCAGGTTGTTGTGGGAGGCGATGGAGGAGAATTCGCAGCCTCTGACGATAATCTTTGCGTCGTCAATGGAGACGGGAGAGGTTCCAGAAGATTGGAGGGTTGCGGATGTTGTTCCCTTATTCAAGAAGGGGAGTAGGGATAACCCAGGGAATTATAGACCAGTGAGTCTTACCTCAGTGGTTGGTAAGCTGATGGAGAAGATACTGAGAGGCAGGATTTATGAACATTTAGCGAGGTATAATAGATTAGGATTAGTCTGCATGTCTTTGTCAAGGGCAGGTCCTGTTTTACGAGCCTGATTGATTTTGTTGTGGATGTGACTAAGCAAATCGATGAAGGGAGAGCAGTAGATGTAGTGTATATGGATTTCAGCAAGGTGTTTGATAAGGTACCGCATGCAAGGCTTATGGAGAAGGTGAGGAGACATGGGATCCAAGGGGACATTGCAGAGTGGATCCAGAACTGGCTGGCCCACAGAAGGCAAAGTGTGGTTTGTTGAAGGGTAGTATTCTGAGTGGAGGTCAGTGACCAGTGGTGTAACTCAGGGATCTGTACTGGGACCCTTACTCTTCGTGATTTTTATAAACGACGTGGATGAGGAAGTGGAGGGGTCGGTTAGTAAGTTTGCGGATGACAAAAAGGTTGGGGGTCTTGTGAATAGTTTGGAGGGCTGTCAAAGGTTACAAAGGGACATAGATAGAATGCAAAGTTGGGCAGAGAAGTGGCAGATGCAGTTCAACCCAGATAAGTGTGAAGTGGTTCATTATGGTCAGTCAAATATGTTGGCGGAATATAGTATTAATGGTAGGACTCTTGGCAGTGTGGAGGATCAGAGGCATCTTGGGGTCCGAGTCCATAGGACGCTCAAAGCGGCTGCGCAGGTTGACTCTGTGGTTAAGAAGGCATTTGGTGTATTGTTCTTCATCAATCGGGGAATGGAATTTAGGAGTCGTGAGGTATTGTTGCAGCTATATATGCCCCTGGTCAGACCCCACTTGGAGTATTGTTCTGGTCCCCTCACTACAGGAAAGATGTGGAAGCCATAGAGAGGGTGCAGAGGAGATTTACAAGGATGCTGCCTGGACTGCGGAGCATGCCTTACGAAAGCAGGTAGAGGGAACTCGGCCTTCTCTCCTTGGCGAGACGGAGGATGAGGGGGGACCTGATAGAGATGTATAAGATGATGAGAGGTATTGATAGGGTAGATAGTCAGAGGATTTTCCCAGAGCTGAATTGGTGGCCAAAAGAAGACATAGGTTTAAGGTGCTGGGGAGTAGATATAGAGGAGATGTCAGGGGTAAGTTTTTTACTCAGAGAGGGATGAGTGCGTGGAATGGGCTTCTGGAAACGGTGGTGGAGGCGGAAACGATAGGGTATTTCAAGACACTGTCAGATAGGTACATGGAGCTGAGTAAAATAGAGGGCTATGGGTCAGCCTAGTAATTTCTCGGGTAGGGACATGTTGGTGTTACGGACTCAGTGAAAGTCCCTTTAAGATAGAGAGTGTGTGTGTATGTGTGTGTGGGGCGTGCTTACGTCAATAGAAGATAAAGGACGTAATGACGTTGTTGAAGAAGGTAGAAGGAGAAGGAGAGAGAGAGAGAAGGGAGAGAGACACCAGCCTGCTTGTTTTCTCTACCGATGGATGAGAAACAATAACTGTGTTTGCTACTGAAATCCATGTATGGAAGTTGGAAGTAATCCGGTGGAGTTCACTTTGTTGCTAACCTGTAGAAGGAAACAGGTATTTGTGTGTGGACGACCATGGTTCGGATGCTTTTCGGGGTGAGGAAGTCACTACCGAGTAAACACTGGAGTGTCGTTTGGGTTCCATCGTGGAACATTTGGATTTCGTATGTACTCTCTCTATGTTTTTCTACATCTACATCTTATCTTCAGACAACGGTGGTTGTTGAAGAAGCCCTTGCTCATGTTTCACCTTATGGCTTGCGGAACTGAACTTTAAGAACCATTCAGGAACTGGGAGTTTTGGACTTTGTCACACACACACACGAAGAGTTTAGTTTTGGGGTTAACGTTCGAGGTTTAACATTTTTGAATTCTAACATACTAACATTTTTACTATTATTGTACGTATTATCATAAGTAGTGATTAATAAAATAGTTTTTAATACTGAATCATGCTCAGTGTGTTTCTTTTGTTGCTGGTTTGTGACAAAATTGGGGGCTCGTCCGGGATTTGAACCCGGGACCTCTCGCACCCCCAAGCGAGAATCATTCCCCTAGACCAGATTGACGAGATTTGTTCGGGATTCAATCCAAAGATTTTTGAGGGAGGTCTGATAAATTCTTTTTAATTGGCTTGTGTGTGTGGAAACCAGCAGCAATGGATATTAAGGCATTTTTGGAGTCACCAACCCAGAAGGGATTGGAGGTGACGAAAAAGGATGATCTGATAAAGATTGCTACAAGGTTAAACCTTACAGAAGTAAAGCAGTCTATGAGAAAGGCAGATATTCAGAGACTGATAGCTGGCCATTATGTGGAAAAGAAGGTGTTTGAGAAGGAAGTGTTAAAACAGTTTCCTGGCAGTGAAATAGCAATTTCTGAGGCACAGGTGCAGCTGGCAAAGATAGAGGCTGAACGAGAGCATAATAAATTAGAAGCCGAACGAGAACAAAAGAGATTAGAGGCTGAACGAGAGCAAACCCAGTTAAAGATAGAGGCTGAACGAGAACAAAAGAAATTGGAGGCCGAACAAGAGGAAAAGAGATTAGAGGCCGAACAAAAGAAATTAGAGACTGAACAAAAGATAACTCAGACGAAGTTAGAGGCTGAACGGGAACGGGAACTAATTCGGTTAAAGTTTGAGGCAGAGGAGAAAGAAAAACAGAGGCAGCATGAGTTACAAATGAAGCGTAGGAGTTCGGAATCTGATTCTGATGATGGTTTTTCAGCCAGCAGGGAGGTTCGATTAGTCCCTCCGTTTGAAGAAGATCAGCTTGATCAGTATTTCCAACATTTTGAGAAGGTTGCTGTGAGTTCAAACTGGCCAAGGAAAGGATGGGCTCTTATGGTACAGAGTGTGATTAAAGGGAAAGCTCAAAAATCTTATTCTGCTTTGTCTGCTGAGGATGAAGCTGATTATACCAAGGTAAAACAAGCTATATTGAAGGCCTATGAATTGGTCCCTGAGGCTTATAGACAAAAATTCAGAGACTTGATGAAATCTGCAGATCAGACTTATATGGAATTTGCCAATGGAAAGAGAATATGTTTTGAACGATGGTGCCTGGCTAAAAATGTAGATGGGGATTATGATAAATTGACAGAATTGATACTGGTGGAAGACTTTAAAAGATGTGTTCCAGCTGAATTAACAACAAATTTAAATGAAAAGGCAGTAGAAACTTTACAAGAAACTGCTAGGTTGGCAGATGATTATGCTTTAATCCATAAATCCAAATGGGAACAACCTAAAACCTTTCAAAAGAGTTACAAAGACAATACAGGTAAACCGGATATTAAATTGGGAGGTAATCAAAAAGGAAAGGATGAAAAGAAGCCAGGGCTGGAGAAACCTGTTGAGCGTACTTGTTATTACTGTAGGAAACCTGGCCACGTGATATCCAATTGTGCCGTTTTGAAGAAGATGAAGGAGGCTGGGCCCAATGCTTGCTTTCAGGCAATTAAAAATCAAAAAGGTTTAGGAGATGCTGTTAAAAATCAGTCCTTGCAAGAGGGAAAAGCCGAAAAGTTGGAGGAGGTGAGAAAAGAATTCCGTTAGTATGTATCAGAGGGTTTTGTTTCACTGAATGATGAGTCACCCCAGGTGACAGTGAAAATTCTTAGAGATACTGGGGATAGTCAATCTCTCTTGCTGGACTGTGTTTTAAATTTTGGTGAAGAAAGTGACACTGGTGAAGTAAATCTAATACGAGGCGTTACAGGTGAGACCATGTCTGTCCCTTTTCACAGGGTGATTTTAAAGTCAAAGTTCGTAGAAGAACCAGTCCAGATAGGGATAAGACCTAGTTTGCCAGTGGAAGGAGTTTCTTTGTTATTGGGAAATGATCTTGCAGATGGAGAAAGTGATCCTGTGGTACGGTTAACAACCAAACCAAGGATTGATGAGTCTGAGAATGATCCAGATGTTTACCCATCATGTGTGCCACTTCTAGATTTCCAGAGGCAATACCCCTTAGAAATATTAAGGCCAAGACGGTGTCAAAGGCTCTTGTAAAATTTTTTACCTTGTTTGTTTTGCCAAAAGAAATCCAATCTGATCAAGGTAGTAATTTTATGTCAAACTTTTTTCAACAAATAGTCTATGAGCTGGGAGCAAAGCAGATTGTATCATCTGCATATCACCCAGAATCTCAAGGAGCTCTGGAGAGATTTCATTCTACTCTCAGAAGTATGCTGAAGACTTATTGCTTTGAAAACACCAAGGATTGGGGCGAAGGTATCCATTTACTTTTGTTTGCCGTTAGAGAATCGATCCAGGAGTCAATAGGATTTAGTCCGTTTGAGCTTGTGTTTGTACATAGGGTGAGAGGACCTTTGGAGTTGTTAAGAGTGCAATGGGTTAATGAGGAAGTGCACTTGAGACTGTTGGACTACGTACAAAAATTTAAAACTCGGTTGGAGAGAGTCTGCCTGCTAGCGAGAGAGAATTTGAAAACAAGCCAGATAAGAATGAAGACATATTTTGATAGACGTGCTCGGCCTAGGACATTCGCAGTGGGGCTTAAGGTGTTGGTATTTTTCCCTAGACAAAATAATCCCTTGCAATCTCGTTTTTCTGGACCCTATGTTATTGAATCTCGAGTGACTGATCTAACATATATAATCAAAACACCAGATAGACGCAAGAAAACACAACTCTGTCATGTAAACATGCTAAAACCTTATTATGAGAGGGATTCAGTTGTGGCCTTGGTGGATGGTGTAAAGGTTGTTTCTAGAATGCCTGATGTTGATGTTGAGGAAGGCCAATTTAGACCAAATATTGTTCCATCAAAACTAAAAAGCCAAAATATCCTGGAGAACCTTGAAACGAAGTTGGACCATTTACAAGTTTCACAAAAACAACAGATGAGAGAATTAATTTTAAAATTTAAAAATTTGTTCCCAGATGTTCCAAACAGAACATCGATAATTACCCATGATGTTGATGTTGGGGATGCAAAACCAATCAAACAACACCCATATCGAATGAATGTAGAAAAAAGTAAACTTGTTGATCAGGAAATAAAGTACATGTTGGAAAATGATATTATTAGACATTCTACTTCAAATTGGAGTTCGCCCTGTGTTATTGTACCTAAACTTGATGGAACTGTTAGATCTTGCACAGATTACAGGAAAGTGAATGCTGTAACAAAGTCAGATGCTTACCCTATTCCTAGGGTGGATGATTGCATAGACAGAGTGGGAAAGGCAAAATTTCTCACAAAGATTGACCTATTAAAAGGGTACTGGTGTGTTCCATTAAAAGATAGAGGAAGGGAAATTTCAGCCTGTGTAACCCCTTCTGGATTGTATGAATACAATGTTTTGCCATTTGGAATGAAAAATGCTCCGGCAACATTTCAAAGAATGATTAATTCAGTGATTCATGGGTTAAAACATACAGATACCTACATTGACGACTTAGTGACTGGGAATGATACATGGGAGGATCACATCTCTGCGTTAGAAAGGTTGTTTGAAAGACTTTCCAAGGCTAACCTTACAGTTAACTTGGCTAAAAGTGAATTTGGCCATGCCACTGTGACGTATCTTGGTTATGTTGTAGGTCAAGGCAAGCAAGCTCCTGTTCAGGCAAACGTTCAAGCAATATCTGAGTTCCCTATTCCCACAGGTACGAGGACTGTTGGAAGATTTTTGGGAATGGTTGGATATTATCGCAAATTTTGTAAAAACTTTGCTGATATTGCTCTTCCCCTAACTAATCTTCTGAAGAAGGGAGTAAAGTTTGTTTGGACAGATTCTTGTCAAGAAGCATTTGAGAAGCTGAAAGCTATTTTATGCTACCATCCTGTGCTCAAAACACCTGACATTGAAAAGCCATTTTCATTAGCAGTAGATGCCAGTGATGAAGCTGCAGGAGCTGTGTTGTTGCAGAAGGGTGACCCTGATGATATTGACCATCCTGTAGCTTACTTTTCAAAGAAATTTAATGAGCAGCAAAAGAATTATTCCACCATAGAGAAAGAATTACTGTCGCTTGTTTTAGCCTTGCAACATTTCAGTGTATATGTTTGCACTGCTCAGAAACCATTGACTGTGTATACAGATCATAACCCATTGGTGTTTCTGAGCCGAGTCAAAAACAAGAGCAGAAGGCTGTTAAACTGGAGTTTAATTTTGCAGGAGTTTGATCTCATGATAAATCACATTAAAGGCAAGGATAATGTGATTGCTTATTGTCTTCCCCGATGTTAAATGGGAAACATGTATCTTTACTAATCTGATAGTCTGTAGCTGTGTAGCATGATAATTATTATCATTACTAACTGTATGCGCGGTTAAATTATTCTTGGGAAAAATCTTTTTTTAGGTGGGAGGTGTTACGGACTCAGTGAAAGTCCCTTTAAGATAGAGAGTGTGTGTGTATGTGTGTGTGGGGCGTGCTTACGTCAATAGAAGTTAAAGGACGTAATGACGTTGTTGAAGAAGGTAGAAGAAGAAGGAGAGAGAGAGAGAAGGGAGAGAGACACCAGCCTGCTTGTTTTCTCTACCGATGGATGAGTAACAACAACTGTGTTTGCTACTGAAATCCATGTATGGAAGTTGGAAGTAATCCGGTGGAGTTCACTTTGTTGCTAACCTGTAGAAGGAAACAGGTATTTGTGTGTGGACGACCATGGTTCGGATGCTTTTCGGGGTGAGGAAGTCACTACCGAGTAAACACTGGAGTGTCGTTTGGGTTCCATCATGGAACATTTGGATTTCGTATGTACTCTCTCTATGTTTTTCTACATCTACATCTTATCTTCAGACAACGGTGGTTGTTGAAGAAGCCCTTGCTCATGTTTCACCTTATGGCTTGCGGAACTGAACTTTAAGAACCATTCAGGAACTGGGAGTTTTGGACTTTGTCACACACACACACGAAGAGTTTAGTTTTGGGGTTAACGTTCGAGGTTTAACATTTTTGAATTCTAACATACTAACATTTTTACTTTTATTTTACGTATTATCATAAGTAGTGATTAATAAAATAGTTTTTAACACTGAATCATGCTCAGTGTGTTTCTTTTGTTGCTGGTTTGTGACATTAGGCACAGCTTTGTGGGCCGAAGGGCCTGTATTGTGCAGTAGTTATTCTATGTTCTGTGAAATATGTGATGAGGCATACAAAATGATGAGCTGTCGCGTCACCGGTGTTCTGGGATGCTGTTCCCTTTGGTGGAGGAATCTCGAACCAGGGGTCACAGTTATAAAATAAAAGGCAAGGGAATTAAATGTGACATGAGAGAAAAAAAAACAACCATTTCGAAATGTTCACAGATTGACTTTAGAAAACTGCTGTGGCCCACCTCCCCCTCGGATCTTACGAGGCCGTGTTTCACCAGGATATTCGACCCTTACCTTCCTCATGCCGTGTTGTACGATTGGATTTTCAGGGTTTTGTAAAAAGTATCAAATCAGAGGCGAATGTGGTATCTTTGGATGTGATTATTTAAACGATTTGGGATAAAGGACAGGCTAATATGATGATGTGGAGTGCAAATTGTCTGACGGACAGAAACAGTACGAGGAACAGTTGAGGCTTGCTGGAGTGCAGGTAAGCTGCCACTGAGGTGTAGCATGGGGAGTGGTTGGTTACAAGGTAGTTACAATCATTGATTTGTTCAATAATTTCGACCAGTGTCCAGAATATGTTGTTGCTCAATCCGCCGACGACACGACACTGAGTAAATTGCTGAGCTGTGAAGAGGATGCATGCAAGTCGTGGGTGACAGAGACAAGTTCCGTGAGTGTGCAGACAGAATAGAGAAGTAGAATCACGGGGATTGAGGCCAATTTGTCCATTTGGTAGGGAAACCAAACAGAAAGCATGTAACACGTTCATGAATACAATCGCCATTGAAGACGTTCAACGTTGATTCAGCGGACTGATTCCAGATCCGTCGGAACAGACAAGTCAAGATAGATACCCTGCTTGAACTGAGCCCACAATGTTGAATGCCGGATTAAGCGTCTAGTCCCTGAAATGTACATAAACCCTCAAGCTAAATGCAGGCGGGATGTTTCCCCTGACTGAAGATTCTGGAATCAGGAGGTACAGTTTGAGAATGTGGGGCAGACAGATTATAGAACAGAACACAGCACAGGAACAGGCTCTTCGACTCACCATGCCGTTACCGAATCTGATGGCAAATACAAATGATTCTATCTACCGACACATGGCCTTCCAAAGAGACATCTGAAACGTTGCTATCAAATCTGATTCACTCACCTCACCTAGCAGCACGTGCCTGGCACCTACCACTCTCTTTGTTAAACGGACTGCCTCACGAATCTGTAAACCTCCCCTCTCTCAGCTTACATCTCCACCCTGGGGGAAACCTTACGTATGACACTCTCTCTGCCGATCATGAAGTTTTACACTTCCAGGAGGTTTTATACTTTCAGAACCACTGAAGGCTGCGGGGACCAAGTTGCTGAATATATTTCAGAAAGCAGTAGATGCAATGCTGGACCCCAAATGCATCTATGTGTTTGCCGAGGGAGCAGTATGATTTTGTTGGGTTCGAGGACTAGGCTGGGGCCATTATGAAGAGCAAAACAGTCTCCAACAGACTGGTTCTGATCCTACGCTGTCTACGTTTCGAAGTTTCTCGTTGTCTGTTGGGTGGAAAATTGCAATCAGTCCGCGGGTCAATCTCCCTGTGACCGCCCCTGCAGAGGGTCAGTGCATACATATATTTACATCATTCAGTTACACCTCCTCTTGGAGATTTAGTTTAACGCCGGTATTCAGCAAGAACAGGTGCGGAGAAACATAACCACAGTTGCATGGAACGACTAAACAGTGAACTACCATTATCTGATCATTCGGAACACTGAATTCACAATACCAGCCGGTTTTATTATCAGCGTTTATTGGTTTCGAAGCCTGCATCCTTGAGAAATTCCTTAATCTGAACGCGTGTCAGATCCTAGATTGAAGTGAACGTGTTTACATATTAGTGAGCCAAGAGAAATGTTCAAAGGTGAGGAAAGTTCTCCGAATTCAATTGTCACATCAGCAGAAGCGAAACGTTTCACAGAATAAATTAATCGAGGCTGCACACGTTTAAAGTGTTACAGCGATGCAGCCGGGGACTCGCATTCAATGAATTGGATGGAAATTCGTTCAAAATATGACTTCAATGTTTGGTGAATTCTCTTCAAAACATCATTCTTGGTTAGTGGATAAAAATCATGCAGAAGAGACGATGTTCTGATCGGTGTTGATGCGCTGCTCAATTGCTTGGAAGTAACACAAATTCCTACTTTCTATCTGATCCCAGGGGGATAGTCTGTCCAATAAATGTATGGGTTGTCTCTGCAGCGCGCTGTCACTTAGATTCCAGACCCGAGCTCTAAGCATCTCTTCCACTTCTGCGCAAGGATGAAAGTTCAGTTCAGTGCTTATCCATTTTCCGTGCTTCATCCAATCATACAGACAATCATGATTTACTACCCGATTATAGCAGCGTTTTCAGTTCCAGGTAAGTGATTACAGCCACACATAGAAGTTATGAGCCGTCGTTGAAACATGTTTCTTCTCTTACCTCGGCAATAATCCGATTTTAGTTTTCCCTTCCAGCAAATCCATTGAAAGGCTTGAATGTGCAGAGATTGCTTATTCGGGCACGGTCGAGCTCGGTAATCTTTCCTTTTAGGAACCGTAAAATATACTTCTTCATGTCTTTGAATATATTCAGATAATTCGTTTGTTTTAATGTATTTCCAGATTGTGATTTTGACTGAATCTTCCTGTCGTCAGTACGTCCGATCATGTTCACTCTATTGTGTGACGACATCATCATCCCAAACCCTGCCGAGTGTGTGTCTACACCCCGTGCAGGAAAACAGATTCGCAGCCTGGTCTGTTGCATCGATCGGTGAATAAACCTTTCTCTGCACCTTTGGCCTTCCGATTGGTGGATGCAGCTGCCTTTTGAAACTCCCCTTCCTGCAGCGACATCGCTGCCGGGAGGAAATCATTACATCGACAGGCGCGATTGAAGCGAGGCTCCCTCTCCCTGTGAAACTGACCTGACGTTCCGGTCACAGTTTTTCAACCTGATACTGCACCTCCCGCCTCATGCAAGTTTGCTCGTCGGGTTAGAATAAGTCCCATATGAATTATTGTTCGAGTCATAGCGTCACACAGCGCAGAAACAGTCCCTTCGGCCCAATACGTCTTTGGCGACAAGAGTGCAGACCAAAACTAATCCCATTTGTCTTCGTTTTGACGACAGCACTCCGAACCTTTTCTGTCCATACACTTGTCCCCGCGCTCACACCTGACTATACTACTTCCGCTGGTAACTCGTTCCACATACTCTCTGACCCCTGTGTGAAAAGCTTGATGCTCAGCTTCCCGTATAAATCTTTCCCCTCTCACATTATACCTGTGCCCTACAGTTTTGTACTGCGCTGCACTGGGAAACGGACTGTGACCATCCAGTTTTTCGATGGCAGTCGTGATTTTACACACTTATTTCAGGTCAGCCCTCAGCCTCCTTCCTCAAAGGGAAACAGTCCCAGCTCTATCCAGTCTCTGCTTATAATTTAAGCCCTCCCGTCCCGGGTTCATCTGTGTGAAACTTTCCTGCACCCTCACAAAATATGACGTACAGAACTGCACATAACACGACAAGTGTGGTTTCAATAATGTATTGTGCAGCTGGTACATGACACCCCAACACTTGGTAAGATGAAACATCTTCATGCACGTTGAAAGCACACATTGATTCCCCTGCCCCTATCGACGATATCTCCTCTTCCTCAATAGTTTTTTTCCACGATCTGCACTGCCCTTCATGTAATTCACGCTCTCCTCACTGTTGCCTTGTCTGGCGATCCCAGTTGTCGGAACTCTCTGCAGCATCAGTAAACTCATATTGCTGCATTAATCATGGTCTAATTTCCATCTTAAACCTCTGTTAGTTTCCCACCGCCCCCAACCCGCTTTCGGGCATAACGTGCGGCTGAAACAGACTGCTCCACTGGCGACCTGAGCAAATTTCACCACAATCTCCAGTATGACTGCGTCATATCATCCAACGTAACGTCCATCATAAAGTCGCTGCACAAGGAGCAGGAAGAATGACCGTGTCTCCAACCCACACTGACCGGCGGTCAACACAAAATGCTCAGCAACGCTCTCACAGAACACTGAGCAATGATCGGGATCAGCATCCACGGCTGATTCCGCAGAAACACCAGGTCAATATATCACCTCTCCCTCAACCGAAGCTCAGAGAGTGAAGACTTTGATCTTTATTAACTGGAACACGTAATGAATTGTTCACTCGTCAGGCATCTTGAACGGACCACGGAACCACCACTTCTCACCTGTCTGTTTGACGAGGTGATGCCGTTATTTTCACTTGCTGGTTGACTTCACTGATCTATAATCCCCGTCTCCAGCAGACAACCCCGGTGTCGGGTACAACCACCTCCAATTCTAAATCCAAGAACAGGTTTCTACCTTTGATTTCCCTCTCTGTGAATCTGCTGACGTTGCCCCAAGTCAGCTGTCATGTTTGTGTTTATTTCCCTCCTCACAGTGAACGTTCTGACGATTGTGGTCCTGTCGCGGGGAAGTGCGGTCTCTTCAAAGGCGTCACTCGCTACTTGGTGGCCATGGCAAGGGCGGATCTACTTGTCGTTGTCCTCGACCTGATAATGAGGCAGATTAAGAGAGTTTATTGGGAAGCGTTTGGTTTCCTAAGGGATATTCCCGTGTGTAATGTCGACGCCGTCCTGCTTTACACAGCCACCGACTGTTCTTTCTGGTTCACCGTCGCTTTTACCTTTTATCGGTTTGTGGCCATTCGTTGTCAGAAGCTGAAAGCGAAATATTGCACCGAGAGAACGGCGGCTGTGGTTCTGGGGACGGTGACCGTGCTGAGCTATTTAAAAAACATTTTCTGATATTTCATGCTGTCAGGAAACTACAGGTTTGTTAATGTGCCTGGCATTTGCTATGACAGGCTCAGTGTCTGCACTCAGTGTTATGGAGCGCAGTCGAGTTCCTCCATTACCTCCTCACGCCTGTGATCCCATTTGTCCTCATTCTCCTGCTCAATTCTTTGACCATCAGACACGTTTCAGTGGTGAGCAGAGCCCTCAGGAGACTTCGGGGTCCCATCAGTAGGGAGAGTTCCAGAGACCCGGAGAAGGAAGGCCGCAGGAAATCCCTCATTTTACTGTTGGTTGTATCGGGGAATTTCATATTGTTGTGGACGGTGTTTACGGTGAATTCTGTGTGGTTCCGCTTGAGGTTGTGTTTCCACCTCCTATCATAACTGAACTGGGCCCCATGCTGCAGCTCCTGAGTTGCTGCACAAACACGGCTCTTTACGTAGTGACCCAGACTAAGTTCAGGAAGCAACTGAAGGAGGTGGTGAAATCTTCCCTCACCCTCATTGTGAGACGCGATCAGCGCTTAGAGAAGCTGACAAGTCCGCGCGGCTCCCCTGAATGATCCAACTCCGTCTCTCCCACTTCAAACACACTGGAGGAAAACTGGCAGAATCGGGCGGGAATTGTGAACTGGAAGGAATGTCGTCCCAGCTCTATGACTTTGTTTTGTTCTAAATGAGTTTTAGTTCTTGCATAAGTTGTGTATAATTTATATTTGCTTTTTTTACTTGATAATGTTTCTGATATAACGCGATGTGCCTGTGATGCCGCTGCGTTCGTTTTTCATTGCTCCTGTGCGTACGTGTGCTTGTGCTTCTGACAATAAACTCTAGTTTGACTTTGAATTATCTGAGGTCGGTTCTACTCGGCAGAATTACGTCACGCTGGTTGAGGTTTTCCGTCACAGATCCAGAAACCTAGGTAAAATAAAAACAAATTACAGTACAGGAACAGACCTTTCGGCCCACGATGTTTGCCAGTCGAATTAAACAAGTTTTTTTTTAATCCTTAACTAAATTAATCATTTCTGCCTACACATTATCCACAACATTCCATTCCCCATGCATCCATGTGCCCCGATCCTTTTTCCCTCGACCGCCACACCTGACGTTCCAAGAACGTAACCTTATCTGTGTAAAACACCTGCCGCACTCTTCTCCTTTCAACCTACCGCCTCTCAACTTAAAGGCTTGTGCTCTAGTATTCGACGCTTCTTACCTGGGAAAAAAAAAAGATACCGGCTGTCTACTGTATTTGTGCCTCTCGTATTCTTATAAACTGCTATCATTTCTCCCCTCAACCTCCGACGCTCTTGATAAAACAATCCAACTCTGTCCAGCTCTCCGAACAGCACATGACCTCGAATACAAGCAGCATCCTGGTACTTCAGCACCCTCTTCAAATACTCCAAGTTCTTCCTGTAACGGGGCGATCAGAAGAGACTGCAACACTCCAGATCCAACCTAACCAGAGTTTCAGACAGCAGCGACATAACTTCCCGTGTCTGTAACTCAATGCCTTGACTAATAGAGGTAAACATTCCATACGAGTTCTTCATCGACCTGTCAACCTGTGCAGCCTTGTGTTCATTGATCTCGTTACGGGAGATTCATTCTCACTGAACCCTGCAACTTTGATCTGGTCCACGCCTTCATTCTCCTGTTCCCTCTCCACTTGCCTCAATTCGGATCTGCACCTTATACTTGATTCCATATATTTAAAGGATGGGTTGGGGTCCGACGTGTTGTCGCCGTGCATGTGAGGTTGGGGGAGGGGATTTATTGGGTTTGTGGAGGATTTTTGTTTATCGGTTGTTGACTCGCGTTTCTCGGGTGTTGGCATGGGTTAGCCGTTTGTTGGCAAAGACGTGTTGAGGAGTTGGCCCAGGTTTATATTCGGTGTTGGACAGGGTTAGTGTTAGGGTTAGGAGTAAATCACATTTCTCTTTATTTGTGACCGACTTCTCTTTTATGGAGGGGTGACGTGTGTTGAAGATTTGGATGAATTCTTCTCAATCTCTCTCCGAATGTGTTCAACATCCCAGATGTCATCTTGATATCTGTAGAAGCATATGCGGTTTTGGGGCATTTCTGGAAGACTGTATCTTCCCACTTTGCCATGCAAATGTTAGCATAGTCTGGGGAATCTTCTTTCTCATTGCCGTGCCTTTGACGTGGAAGTTGAATTCATCATTGAATCCAAAGTTATTTTCAGTCAGGCTCAGGAAGAGGAGTTTGTCAAAGGCCTCGTCTTCCCTCTCCGAGTCTGGATATTTCTGCAGGACCTCTCTGACCCTGTCTGTCTCTAAATTTGCGTAAAGTATTTCAATGTCCATGGTGAAAAGTATGGTATCAGTGTGAACTGAGAGGGAACTGAAATTGTGTCTTTGATGTAACTGGGGTCTTCTTCTGACAATGGATTGAGGAAGAAGTCAATGTATTCTGCTATCATGTCGGACACTGTCTGATACGATGGGCCTTCCCAGAGGTATTACTTCGGGTACAGTCGAAGTGTCTGGGTGCTTGTGTATTTTAGTGAGAATGTAGAACTTTCTCGCCCGGAATTGTCTTCCTGTCATGTATTCAAATTGTTTCTGGTTGATGTGCCCTCACCTCCTGAGCTCCTCTGGAATTACTTTAATATCCTGTTGAATTAGGGGTAGTGTTAGATGAAGAAGCCGCTCATGGATCATTGAGTGAGGATCTTCATACTCCCGGGTGATGGATGCCGCATTCCTGAGGCACCGGCGCTTGAAGATGTCCTCGATGGTGGGGAGGGTTGTGCCGGAGATGGAGCTGGCTGACTCCACAACCCTCTGCACTCGCTTTTGATCCTGTGAATTGGAGACTCCATACCAGCAAACAGTTAGAATACTCCTCACCATTAATCTGTAGAAAGTTACAACGCCCTTCGATAACAAACCAAATCCTGTCAAACTCCAATCGAAGCAGAGCCGCTGATGTGCTTTACTGTGATTGCAAATTAAAACACATACCTCGCTGTCCCTGGATTCCATTAGACATCATTGTTGTAACAATAATAGGGTTGTATTAGCAGGAGATTTTAATTTCCCCAGGGTTCCCCAGTCCTAAACTGGAACAGGTCTAATTTGGGTGCAGTAAGACAGGATCTCGCAGACTTCGATTTGCTGAGCTTGTTTGAAGCTAAATGAACGAATTGCAAGTCGGCGGCTTTTAAGAGTGTGATATTAGGTGTCCTGGAGAAGCATGTTCCTGGTATGGTGAATGGTAAACCTCGTAGGCCCCACTAGAGTGAAGACGCTCCCCTTGTGTTTCTCTGTACTCCCCATCTGGCCTTCCTGGACGATCCCCCAAGAATGTAATCGCTCAGCATCGCTGTTATGCACTCCCGTTTCAAAAAGGTTCCATCCCTTCACGTTTACCTGTTCCTCTGCATCTGCATCCTGGAGTACTGAGCTGCCAGTCCTGCCTTTCTACCAGCCGTGTTTCTTTTAAATCAAGCGCATCCGAGTGTGCAGAGCCAATCCATGCTCTGACTTCGCCTGCCTGACCTAATTAACCTCGGGAACTTAAATAAATTCAGTTTAACTGAGTATTTCTGACATCTACATTTGTTTTCGCTGGCTTTATCCGAAGACTTGGTTCTGCTCGGAATCCCACCCCCCTGCGAATCTGGTTGTAACCCTCCCGTGCAGCACCGGCAGATTTCCGTGCAAGGATATTGGTTCCTCTCTGCTTCAATGCATTCTGTTCCTCTTGTACAGGTCGCCCCAACCACACAGGAAACCTCAGTCGACCCACAGCATGAAACCCTGCCCCCGAACCAGGTCCTCAGACAAGAATACACTTCCCGACGCTGTATTACATCTCCTCTGCATTCTTCCCCGGTGCAATCACCACCCCCGTCAATCTTCTCTGCACACTCTCCAGTCCAATAATACCCCAATTCTTTCTACACTCTCTCCAGTAATTCCACACCCCAATCTTTCCTGCATGCAGTCCAGTGCGATCACATCTTATTTTATTTTGCAGGCAACGGGACCTCTGCACATTTCTCCAGTTGCCGTTATTTCCATGTTGTTCACACCAAAATAGAAACTTACTCACTACCTCATTGGCTTGCGAGCTGTCAGTGAAATGACCAATGCAGAAAAGCGTGCACCTATTGGTCGGAAGACCTGTTCGTCTATTCCAGTTCCCGTCCACTACTTTGCTGTCCCCAGTAAGCAGAGGACGGTGTGTCCAGCCCGATGCTAATATGCGATGTGAGAGGTCTCGGTCTGGAGGAGGCCGGGGCCGAGATCGGAGCCGGAATCCATCTTCGACACCTCTCGCCCCTTTCTGGACCTCACTAACTCCATCTCCAGAGACCGATTAACCACAGACAACTTTAAAAAAAAACACCGTCTCCCACAGATACCTTGAGTACAACTCTTCCCACCCAGTCACTTGCAGAGATGCTCATCACTTCTCCCAGTTTCTCCGCATCTGTTCTCATGAAGAGACTGTCCATACCAGGACATCAGTCTCTTTGTTACGGAAACGAGGTATTCCTTCCACCACACCAATGTAAACTTCACACTCATTTCCTACATTTCTCGCACATCTGCCCTCACCCAATCCATTCCAGCTCCGACATAAATAAACAGGGTTCCCCTTGTCCGAACCTACACCACCCGAACCTCCGCATCCAACACATCGTTCTCCGCACCTTCCACCACCTCTAACGGGAACTGATCACCAGACACATCTTCCCTCCCCGCCCGTCCTCTTTCCGCACGGATCGCTCTCTCCGCCTCTCCCTTGTCCACTCGTTCCTCCCTGCAGATGAACCTCCCGGCACATATCCCTGTAACAGCACTAGGTGCAACCCCTGTTTCGAGATCTCCTCCCTCATCACCATTCAGTGCCCGAGGCAGTCCTTCCAAGTGAGGCAGCGCTTCACCTGTGAATCTGGAGTGTCACTTTTGAATTCGATGCTCACGGTGCCGCCTCCCCTACATCGGTGAGACCCGACACAGAGTGGGTAACCGCTTCATCGAGCACCTTCGATCATTCTGCCGCAAAAGCCAGGATCTAGCGGTGGCCAGCAGTTCAATTCAACATCCCACTCCCATACCGACATGTCCTTCCACGTCCTCCTCTATTGTCACGTCGAGGGCAGATGCAGTTTGGAGGAACAACACCAGATATTCCGCCGTGGTAGTCTCCAACCTGACGTCTCAACATCCCTTTCTCGAATTTCCGGTAACCACTCCCACCTTCAATCCTCTTTCCCCCTTTATCTTCCCTAATCCCTGCTCCCCCTGCTGTGGGATAAACGCGCTCGTTGACTGCAGGATTTACCGCCAAACTATCATCGGCCTGTCTCCTGCTCAGCTTCCCAACCCTCTGCCGGTATAGTTTAGACACCCCTGAGTAGCGCCAGCAAATCTTCCTCCCATGATATTGGTGCCGTTCCTGTTCAGTCACAACTGTTCCCTCTTGTGTATAGTTGTATATAATTTGTGTTAATTAATGTTCTTCCTGTGAATGCTGCTTACATGGTGCAAGGTATTGGGAATATCTGTGTTCTCAATGTGGTCGGCATGGACTTGTTGGGCCGAAGGGCTTGGATACATGCAGTATTGCTCTATAACTCTAGAGTATGTGCCTCTGTTGCTGCAGCAAGTCTTTTGCGTGGCACCTGGTCATTCATCTGCTTGTGCATAAGACAATAAACACGCCGTTGACATTTGTACATGTCATCTCTGCCCCAGAAGAGATCCCAATGATCCTGCAAGCTGAATCCCTGCGCCCTGCACAAGATTCTCCGCCACTCATTGATCTGGCCCATCTTTCTGTTTCTGCCCTCACTGGCACGTGGCACTGGAAGTAATCCAGACATCACTAACCGAGTGGTCCTGCTTTTCAGCCTCTTCCCTGATTGATAATTGGTTTATTATTGGTAATTGTTATTGTCACATGTTACGGGGTACAGCGAAAAGCGTTTGTTTTGTCTGCGATCCAGACCGATCATTCCATATATAAGTACATTGAGAAAGTACACGAAGGAAAGAACAAAAGCGAATGCAGAATAAAGTGTTTCAGTTAGAGAAAAGGCGCAGTCCTGGCAGACAATGAGGTGCAAAGGCCACGACGTGGTCGATTATAAGCTCAAGAGTTTATCTTTTACGTATGAGACATTCGTTCAAGAGTCTAATCACAGCGACACAGAAGCTGCCATTGACCCTGGTTGTTCGTACTTTCCAGCT
Organism: Pristis pectinata; assembly: GCF_009764475.1. Taxonomy (NCBI): domain Eukaryota; kingdom Metazoa; phylum Chordata; class Chondrichthyes; order Rhinopristiformes; family Pristidae; genus Pristis; species Pristis pectinata. The sequence continues at coordinate 53,619,782 of NC_067417.1, forward strand.
TCTGTACCTTCAACTGTTGGGAGGGGAGGAGGGAGAATGCCGGTGTGGGTGAGGGCTTTGATTATTCTGGAGGCTTTGCCAAGTCAGCGAGTAGTGTAGACCCTCCAGGGAGGGGAGGCTGGAATGCGTGACATGCTGAGTTGTGTCCAAAATTATCTGTAGATTCTTGCAGTCACGAGCAGAACAGCTGTCATACAATCCGTGAGGAATCCGGAAAAAGATGCAAAAATTGGTGCCAAGTGTGGCGAATTCTGGACATCCACCACCGTGACTCATTGCTTGACTGTGAATGAGTGTCAGCCATTGAGTACGGGACGAAGGCTGGGTCAATGCTGGAATGCAATGTCAGGTGGGCCACAGAGTTTTGGAAGGAAAATGTTGGAGACAAAAAACCCCTCACCAGTTCCCAAGCCTCCTTCCATTCGACCCCGGTCGTGAAATTATTGGTGTCCCTCACTCCCTCCATCCAATCACCAGACTTGGCTCCTGCTCCAGGACCCAGACACACCTCAAATTTCCATCAGCTTTTTGGGCACAGAAGTTAGAGGTATGTAGGGTAGCTGACGTGGTGCAGGTGTAATGGGCGGTGACTGTTTTCATCACTGTACTGCTGCCTCAGGGGAGATTAATTCCCAGAAACTCGCTTTCATTGGCAAAATGTGTCACCTGTTGACCAGGTTCTGAGGTCAGTCGTCAGCTTGATCAGATGGGAGACGGGTGATGAAAGGGGGGGGGCGTGAATTCCAACATCTGATGGGGGCTGTAAATTCGAATCGAGTATGGTAATGTTCAGTATTGCGGAGCGGTAGTCAGAGGACATGTATCTGAGACGTGGGGAATCGAAGACCAGAAACTCATTAGGAGAGATACTGCAGAACAGGAATAATGGATACAGGAGAATAGCAAGTCGTGACGTGTTAAGGGGGCCGCCTTTCTATTTGGGGAGGTTGTAAATATTAGTGAGGAAGGGATGGGATCAAAGCTCTCGAGGTTTTCACGTTCCCAGTTCAGTGAAGTGAACACCACTAGAGTCTTGGAGTCCCGGTGGGGTGTCTCTGTGACCAAGTTTTTAAAGTCCTTAATATGAGCCTGTAAACATCAACCGCTGCTGTAGTGGAGAAATTGCACGGGTGAATCACAAACTGCTTGGCTGGATCTTCCGACTGATGCAAAATGAACAGGACAATTGTTGCCCCGATTCATTGCAACAAAAGAACATTTGAATAATTTGGCTGGGATTAAAACATTGGGATACAAATGAATGCTTACCCCCAGGGAGGTATTGTAACCATTTGAGTGAACTTTGTTGGAAAACGCTTGGAGAAATGTGAGAGTTTAGTACTGTTGCAGGGATGTCTCTGGAAAGATGAAGTTGATTCAAAGATGGAACTGGTTCCTGAGCACAGAACATTGGTCTGCAAGAATCAGTGAAGGAACCTGTATTTTTGTTTAGACGTCGGTGTTCAGCAGTTGCTGACAATGTGTGGGTTGTTTGTGTTTGGGGAGTGGGATTCTGGGTTTGGAGGTAAAACCAAAGTCAGGGGTGTGGCAAAATGGTTGTCACTGCATTTCACGGATTAATGTTTGTTATTCGCAGAAAATCCTTTGGTGTATCACGTCCACCTTTGTTACCCTGTTACCTGTGGTATGGTTCTTGCATTTTGAGTTGTACAAGTTTGATTCGTACTAAAAAATCCTTTAAGCTTGGGGTTGGTTTGGCCTAGACTTTGGTGCGGTGATGCTTTCTGCAGTGGAGACAGCCTGAGGCACTTCAAGATCTTGGGAATCACTGGGAAAGGTTTCGGAAATGTTAGCAGCTTGTGATAGTTGTAGGCTCCACTCTGTTGAGTAAATATCTCTGAGCTCGCTCAATCTATTTGTAGTAGAGAAAGTATTCATTCAATGGGTTTGGATGAGATGTCAGACTGCAGGCAGCAAGACTTGTATTTTTCTCCTGTACTTGCCGCACTGGCTTTTCCGTTTGGAGAGAATGAGGATGAGAGGTGACGTGATAGAGGTGTACAAGATGATGAGAGGCATAGCTCGAGTGCACAGTCAGAGACTTTTCCCATGTGCGAAATCAGCTAACACGGTGGGACATAATTTTAAGGTGATTTGAGGAAGGTAAAGGGGGATATCAGTGGTAAGTATTTTAAACAGTGAGTGGTGGGTGCGTGGAACGCACTGCGTGCGGAGGTTGTGGGGGCAGATACATTCGGGACAATTAAGAGATTCTTAGATAGACACATGAATTATGGTGAAATGGGGATCAATGTAGGAGGGACGGGTTAGATCGATCTTAGATCAGGATATAATGTCGGCACAACATTAAAATTAGTCTTGCCCCAATTTGGGGCTTTAATTTTTGGACCTTCCCTAACATCTCCATCACCATGTTAAATCTTATAGAATTTCGGTCACTGGTCCCAAAGTGCTCCCCCACTTACCCAGCCATATTTCTCGAGAGGAGCTCGAGTGTTGCCCCCTCTCCAGAAGGGTCATGTAAATCCGAAATGTATTCCGGCTGGAGATTGATATGAAAGATTCGTCCTGTTTTATATCAAAGCGACCCGTGGACAAGAACCGACAGTCATCAAAGGAAAATATGAAATTAAGCAGACGGGTTTACACATTACTGTTTAATTATTTAAATATACAGAGAGTTGTTTAAATGCTGAAAGAACACACATCGTGCACAGACCCTATTGTCTTATTTATACATTGCATATATTTATCATTTATGCTTTTCTTGTGAATGCAGCTTATTTCGTGCTGTGTGGCTATGATGTTGCGGACAGTAAGTTTATCATTGCACCTGTGCATGCATGTACTTGTGCACGTGACAATAAACTCGGTTTTCATTTGACTTTATGTAACAGTACAGATTCTATTGTTTAATTTGTACACACGGAATGTTTAATAAATCTGTGGAGCGAATAAATCGGATAGTAGAATGCGTCAATGATTTGTGTTCACCTCACCCCTGAGAGACTGTCCGATTCTCCTCGGTAATCATTTCAATTTATTAAAATAATACCGTTTTCTGATTTGGGTTTGAATGTCTATCTGCCTGGATGCAAGAATGCCGCTATTCATAGAGCATTTCGCTCTCTGTCACTCTGACACTCTTCAGCTCCCAACCCAGAGCGATCAGAAGGTTTGCAGATGATCCAATAAATAGCTTTGTTGTGGATAGCGAGAAGGTTCTCTGATGTTACAACAGAACATAGATCAGTTGGAAAGTCGGACGGGGCATTGGCAGATAGAATTTATTCCCAACAAGTACAGTACATGTGAGGACACAGAATTAATGCTGAAGAACAGAGAACGGGATCCAACACGGTTCGATAAAAGTGGCCACACAGGTCGATAGGGTGATGATGATGGCAAACGGTATGCCAGCATTCAAACGTCGGGACATTGAATATAAGAGCGGAACGTTCTTATATTCCAGGCAGATAATGTGGGAACGTGCTGTGCATCTGCGTAGACACACGAGACCAACACCCCGTCCTCCTGCGGGGGTGTGTTGGGGGTGGAACGAGAGAGCGCGGGGTCGGTCTGATCCAGGGATAACCAGCCCAACAAAGCAACACCCCACAACTGTCCAGAACGACCCACAACACCGCAACCTTCAACGTCCCACAACATCCCAGCACTACCCACAACACAGCAACCTCCAACACCCCACAACACCCCAACACCCCCACAACTCAACCTCATCCAACACCTGCCACAACTCCCCAACACCTCAATCACTGCCCATAACACCCACCACACCCCAACACCACACACATCATTCCAACATCCCGCACCGCCCAAAACATCCCAACACCGCCCAAAACACCCACCCTCCAACACACCACAACACCCCAACCTCCAAACCCCCACAACACCTCAAACACCAACCCCCACAACACCCCAACCCTCAACACCTCCCACAATACCCAACACATCCCACAACGCCCCAACATCTCCATCACCGGCTACAACACCCCAAACTCTAAAACTCCACAACACCCAACACCACCCACAACACCACAACGTCCATCGCCCTTCAGCATCTAACACCACCCACAACACCACCCACAAAACCCCAACACCTCCATCACTGCCCACAAACACTCCCCAACACACCACAACACCGCAACCTCCAAAACGGCCCACAAATCCCCAACCTCCCACACCACCCACAACACCACAACACTCACCAACAATACCCCACAACACCCCAACATCTGACAGTGCTCAAAACGTCCCAACACGTCCACCACCACCCACAACTCCTCAAAACGTATTCACCACCCACAACAGCCGAACACCTCCAACACTGGCCACAACAGCCCAACCTCTAACACCCTACAACACTCGAACATCCAACGCCCCATAACACCCCACACTCCAACACCTACCATAACACCCCAACCCCACTACCCACAACACCCCAACACCTCCAGCAGCTCCCACAACAGCCCAACCTCTAACACCGCCCACAACACCCCAACACCGCCAGCAACTCCGCAATACCGCCCGCAACTCTCCAACACCGCCATCACCACCCACAACATCCCAACACTTCCCACAACACCACAACATCCCCAGCACCGCCCACAACACTCCAACATCTCCAGCACCACCCACACCCCACCCTCCAACAGCGCCCACAACACCCCAAGACCTCGAACACCGCCCACAACAGCCCAACACCTCGACAACTGCCCACGTCCCCAAAACATCTACACCGCCCACAGCACCCCAACAACTCTCACAACACCCCAACATCACCTGCACCGCATACAACACCCCACCTTCAAATACCGCCCACAACACCCCAACACCTCTACCACCGCCCACAACTCCCCAAGACCTCTAACACCGCCCACAACAACCCAACACCTCCATCACATCTCACAATACCCCATCACTCCCCAACAACACCTCAAAAAACCCCAACTTAAGACAACGCCCACAACACCCCAACATCTCCATCATTTCCCACAACACCCCAACACCACCTACACCCGAGCAACACCACATAGCAACACCCTCCGAACACCCCAACAACACTCTACAACAATACCAACCCTCCAACACCCCACAACACCCGCTAAACGACACAGTAACTGTCCCGCAACGCCTCACAACAACAGCACCACACACTCCCTACGACACAGAACAACCTCACAACACCCCAACAAACAGCCACAAAACACACCAGCACCACACAACAACAAACTCACAACAGTCCTATTGACACTGGAACAACCCCACAACATCTCAACAACACACCAACAACATCGCCACAACACCTCAACGTCTCCATAACAGCTCAACACCTCAGCTTCGTCCTGCAAACCCCCTACCGACACAGGAACACAAACCCAACGACACAGCAACACGCCCACAACACCCCAGAGACACACAAACACACACAGTGTTCGGGGAGGTGGGTGGGCGACTCACCGTCAGAGGTCTACTGCAGACGCTGCATCCTCCTGGGGTCGCTGTCTCCCTCTCCGTCTCCACGCCGCCGCCCCCGACAATGCTCCCGGCTCCCGCCTTGCCGAAAGCCAGGGCCAGGTGAGGGAAGGGTGCGCCCGGTCGGGGGCCAGTCCCGGCGGTTCTCCCGGTGGATCCAGCGCAGCGTGAGGGGGATCGGCTCCAGCGGGAAGACCGCAGCAGCTCCCACAGCAGCCGGAGGTGGGAGGGTTAACTGCCCTCTCAACGCGCCCGCCCACTCACCGCCGCCAGTTGCCGACATCAGGACGGGTGCTGCCAGGACCCTCGATCTGTCGGATAGAAGGCACAGATCAGGGGTCAGCAGCGCCGTGGGGGGTCAGGTTTCAGCACAGCCGGTGGAGGTCAAAGCTCAACAACGCCGGGGGAGGGGGCAGAGGTCATCACGGCCGGGGGCGGTCAGGGGACAGCACAGCTGGGGGAGGTCAGGGGTCAGCACAGCTGGGGAGGGGGCAGAGGTCAGCACAGCTGGGGAGGGGGCGGAGGTCAGCGCAGGTGCCAGTCAGAGGTCAGCACAACCGGGGGTCAGAGATCAGCATACCTAGGGAAGGTCAGATGTCAGCACAGCGTGGCTGATCGGGGTTTGAGGAGGTGGAATGGAGGGGAAGTAGAGAGGATCATCCCCTCAGGGGATTAATGCGGAGGGAGGGAGAGGAAGTAGGAGTGGGGGGAGGGTAGGGGAGGGGGAATGGACGGGAGGGGAGAGGGTGAGTGGAAGGGAGGAGGGGAATAGGAGGGTGAGGAAGGGGCGGAGGAGAGGAGGAGAGGGGACAGGAGGGGAGGGGCGAGGACGGGAGAGAGAAAGGAGAGTAGGTATTGTCCCCAGGGTCACACGAAGGGAGGGGCTGTACTATCGCCCCTCCCTCACAGACCTTCAGAGCAGCCACGGCTGAGTGAATTCCGTGAACGATTAGCACCATGACCCTGGGGAAGAGACGGACCGGATCAGGGAAGCAGGGGCACGTTCAGCAAGCCACCCTCTACCCCCAGCCTCCTCACCACCCTCCCACCTCTCACGCTACCTTCTCTCCCCAAGATCTCCCATTTCTTCCCCGACCAACGCTCCTCCATCCTCCCATTTCTCCCGCCACGCTCTCCCTAAACCTTCGCCTCTAGTTCCCCGCTCTCAGCCTCTTTCTCTCACACTCTCTCTTCTCCTCCCTACCCCTCTCTCTCCCCTCCCCTCTCTGTCCCCCTCCCCCTCTCTCACACTCTCTCCCCCACTCTCTCCTCCCTCTCTCGCTCCCTCCTCTCTTCCCTCCATCTCTCTCTCCCTCTCTCTCCCCCTCCCTTTGTCGCTTTCCAACTCTCACACTCTCCCTCTCCCACTGTCACTCTCCATTTCTCTCTCACACCGCTCTCTCTCTCCCACGTGCATCTCCAGAGATCTCAGCCAACAGGGACGTATGTCACACAGTGAACGGTATGGCCCTGGAGTGTGCATAACCCACTCCCAGATACATGTGAATCTCGAATAAAAACATGCCCACCCAGACCCCCGGATTACATACCAGCTGGTAGCCCACTTCCAGGGACCTGTTATTCTATATATAAACCCCAGAACCCCTGGATCAGATCCCAGCCTTTAACCCACTTCCGGGGACCTGATATTCTATATATAAACCCCCCGAACCCCTGGATCATTTCCAGGCTGTAACCCACTCCCAGGGACCTGTTATTCTATATTAAAAAAAAGCAACCACTGAATTAAATCCCAGCCTGTCACCCACTCCAGGGACCCAGAAGAACGTGGACCACCCATTGGGCCCCACGGGGGCAAAATCTGCCACCGCCAGAGGGCGATGAATGCTGGGGGAGAGAGGACCGGATCAGGACAGCAGGGGTACGTTCAGCACGCCACCCTCTCCCCCCAACCTCTTCACCACCCTCCCACCTCACACCCCACCCTTTCTCCCCAAACTCTCCCATTTCTACCCCGACCAACTCACCTCCACCCTCCCATCTCTTCCCCCACTCTCTCCCCAACCCTCCCCCTCTCGTTCCCAGCTCTGATCCTCTTTCTCTCACACTCTCTCCTCCCTCCCCTGTCTCTCCCCTCCCCCTCTCTCACTCTCTCCCCCACTCTCTCTCCTCCCTCTCTCTCTCCCTCTCTCTCCCCCTCCCTCTCTCGCTCTCCCACTCTCACACTCTACCTCTCCCACTCTCACTCACCCTGGTTTCTTACCACTCGTACGCCAGGCACCCCACCCCTGCGGCGGCCCGCATGTGTTGGCTGACACTGCTTTGGGGGTTCACGGCGAATCCGATGTACACACGGCCCAGGAAACCTGGGTTCATGCACAGCAGCAGGTAGAAGCCGTAGAAATGTCCACGTCCCGCGCCCATCGCCCCTCGGGGGGTTAGGGCGGAGAACAGGTGAATGGAGGAAGCATCAGAGATGAGGAAGGAGGAGATGACGGAGACGGGGAGGAGTTAAGGGGAGGGAGGGGTAGACGGACACAGGCAGGGGTATAGGGGAGGGAGGGGGAGACGGGCACGGGCAGTGGTGGAGGGGAGGGAGGGGGTGAAGGACACGGGCAGGACTAGAGGGGAGGGAGTCGATGACGGAGACGGGTAGGGGTATAGGGGAGGGGGTGACCGAGACGGGGAAGGGTGTAGGGAGGGAGGAGTTGACGGAGACGGGGACGGTGTAGAGGAGGCGGGGGAGACGTGGAGGGGTGTAGGGGAGAGAGGGAACACCGGATATGGGGATGTGCAGGGGTGGGAGGAGGTCATGGGAGTGGTATAGGGTAGGGGCAGGATCACGGGGGAGATGTAGGGGAGGAGGGGGTCACGGGGTGTGTGAGGGAGAGAGAGTAAACGGGAGTATGTGGGGCAGAGAGGGTCATGGAAGTGTTGGGGAGGGACTGGGTCACGAGGAGGTGTAGAGGAGGGAGGAGATCGCGTGCGCGTGTGGGGGAGGGAGGGGTCACTAGGTTGTGGGGAAGAGAAGGGGTCACGGGTGGATTGAGGGGAGGGAGGCGGTCACGGGGGTTTAAGCTGATGGAGGGGTCCAAGGGACGGTGTAGGGGAGGGAGGTAGTTAATAGGGAGGTGTAGGAGAGGGAGGGAGTCACATATGGAGGAGCTGAGGATTGGGGAGCTGGTGTGCAGGGTGCCGGGGTACATCTGTAGGGCTGTGGGGCAATTTGGGCTTTAGGTACTGTTGCTGTGTTTGGAATGAAGAGAAGGCAGGTTTCTCCATTGGGGAGAAGTTTTAGGGTCGGGGGCTGAAGTTTTCATCTTTAAGGAATTCAAGGGCTTTCAATTCCCCAACGTCACCTTGAATACAAACTCCAGCTTTTGCAAAGTGCCGAATGCTCCGCGGACACCCCCTCACTCCGCCGCCAAACCCACACCGCCGAGACACCGCGGTAAAATAGCGCCCTGTCCTTCTCGGGGTTGGCCGAGGCCGCGGCCCTTTAAGAGAAATCCTGCGGCACCGACTTGTTACCGCCCTCTCAGCTTGCCCATTGATTGTCCCCGCCGGCTGCCGCGCCCCCATTGGATGCGGTGCGCTATCGATCAGGCTGAGGGGCAGGGAGGCGGAGGGAAGATCCCCTTCCGCCCATCTGCCCCGCACTCCGCCTCATTTTGCTGGAAAACTTGCTGAATCCGCACCAGTCCCGTGGATTTATACGTAAATTTCTATAAATGAATTTTTATATATAAACCACGGAACCTCTGTATCAAATCCCTGCCTGAAACCGACTCCCGGGGACCTTTTATTCTATATAGCCACACCCCCGCCTCCACGAAACCCTGGATCAGATCCCAGCCTGTAACCCACTCCCGGGGACCTGTTATTCTGTATATAAGGCCTCCGAACGCCTGGATCAGATCCCAGCCTGAAACCCAATACGGAGCACATGAATTCTATATCTAACCTCCCCCCCCACCCCCCGAAACTCTGGATTAGATCCCAGCCTGCAGCACACCCCCGGGGACCTGGTATTCTGCAAATAAACACCCCGAACCCTTGGATCATATCTCAGTCTTTCACCTACTACCTGGGACGTTATTAAATGTATAAACCCCCTGTACCCCTAGATCAGGTCCCAACATGTAACCCACACCCACAGAGCGTATAAGGCTGGGGGTGGTGGTGAATTTTGGAAATTGTGATTGTGGATGGTTTAGCTTGAGGGGGTGTTGGCCAGGGTTATCGTGGAGTTGGGTCCAGGGGGAATGCATGGAACTATGTGGGACCAGAGGGTGCGCCTATTGTCTAATCTGTGTGAGGAAGCTGTCTGTGCTTCCAGCATATGTTTATATGGATGTATGTTGAATGGCGGGGGGTGGAAAGTGCAATGTGCTCTGCGGGGCAGCAGGCTGGGACACTGGTGTAAGTGTTTGGGGGAATGTACGGGAGTGTATGAGTGGTCAGAAAGGGTGTGTGTTGCCTGTTATGTGTTGGGCAAAAAGGGTTCTCTTGGACCCTAACCTAAATATATGTATGTGGGATTGGGGGGTGGTGCATGTGAGCTTGTCAATGGAGGGTGGGTTCTGTCTGGGTCAGGGTGTGAGTGTGTAGGAGTGTATGGAGGTGTATGCTGGGTAAGGGGGAAGATCCTTTTTGGGACTGGTCCCGTCAGAGTCAAATTGATGGGGAACGTGTGACCTGAATTTTTCTAAGCCTCATTTAACAGACCCGATTGTGTTTTTGAAATTTATTTTAGTGTTGTCAGGCTTGATTTAGGGTTCAGTTGTTAGTTAGCGGGCAGTGGGAAAATTATCCCTTTAGTGTTCATTGATCTCGTTCCTGGAGATTCAGTCTCACTGGACCCTGCCACTTTGATTTGGCGCACGCCTTCATTATTCTGGTCCCGCTCCACTCACCTTTATTGCGATCTATGCTTAATTCCAGACTCCATATCTTAATCGGGTGGGATAGGGGTTCCCAGGATTGTAGTTGTGTATGTGAGATGGGAACGGGGAGTTAACGTGTGCTTGTGGAGGGTTTTGGCATGTGAGGGTGTTGGCCAGAGTTTGTCGGTGACTTGGCCTGTTTTCTTTTAGCTGAGGGAGATTGATAGGGTTGTGGGAAATTAGGACTAGGGATTAGGTTCGGGGTGATGGTGAATTTTGAAAATTGTGGTTGTGGAGGGTTTTGGCTCTCGGGGGTGTTAGTATCGGTTTGTAGGGGAGTTGGGTTCAGGGGGAATGCAGGGACATTTATGTGGGATCAGAAGGGTGCCTATTGTCTAGTCTGTGTGAGGAAGCTCTCTGTGATGCCAGCATATGTATGTAGGGGTGTATGTAGCACGGCAGGGATAGAACATTAAATGTGCTGTGGAGGGGGAGCTGGCTGAGGCCAGGGTGTAAATGTTTAGGTGGAAGGTACAGGAGTGTATATGGGATCAGAATGGGGTGTCAATTGGCTGGCTTGTGTGAGGAGGTTGACTGAGAATTTTGGATGTGCTTTTTTGGATGTATGTAGGGAGGCGGGGGAAGGGAACGTGTAATATGCTGTGTTGGGGAACAGGCTGGGACCCGGGTGTAAGTGTTTGGGGGAATGTACGGGAGTGTATGTGTTCAGAAGGGGTGAGTGTCGCCTGGTCTGTGTTCGTGGAAAATGTTGTCTTGGACCCGAACTGAAATATATGGGGATGTGTGTGGGAATGGGGGTGGTATATGTAATCTGGTCTACTGGGGGACGTTTCTGTCCGGATCAGGGTGTGAGTGTGTAGGACTGTATGGGAGTGTAATTTTCGGTGAGGGGGTAGATCTGTTTTCGGATTGGGTCCCCAGTCAGAGTTAAATTAATCAAGAACGTGTGATGCTAATATTTCTGAGCCTAATTTACTCGGTCCGATTTTGATGTTTTAGTTTGTTTACTTTGTTTTATTGGTTTTTTAGACTTGGTTCAGGACGTTTGGGGAGTGGCTTTGTCATAACTCAATCCATTTCTTCCCTGCTCACTTTCGCTGGGAGGTTGACCAGTTCAGGTTAGTTTCCAAGCACAGGATGTCTGAAGACTGGATCCCCTACTGCTGGAAATGCCTGTTGACAGGTCTGCTCTGGTCTTTCCCTGTAATATGACTAAGGTGCCCTGTCAGTCTAACACTTAGGCTGTTACCTGTTTCTCCTTTGTACATGATATGGCATTCCTTACACGGAATTGCATGGACAAGATTCTGCTGGTCCCATGTTCTCCTCTGCTCTATCCGTGCCCATTTTCCTGTCGCTCTGTTGTGTATGCTTTTTCCTATTTTTAAACGTTTACATCCTCTAATGTCTCCCACCACAGTTTGGAGCTGTGTACAGTTTGGTACTATCTAACAGGTCTCTTGGATTCTGAGCCCTGTTAAAAGCTGACATAATTGTGTACTCCCTTCAGTTGTTGGAAGTGGGTCTTAATTAGTGTGTGGATACTGATGGCCGTTCCACTGTACCCTGTTATCAGTGGTAGCTTGGATGTTGCCTTATTCTGTTGCCTGGGGTTTGTGAGGCCTCCCAAGAAATCTTTTTTGATGTGCGTGAGCCTGCGTTTACTATAACCTCTCTATCTCCCCGCAGTGAAGAGGATAGCAGTCGTCTGGTTGAAATCCTTCTTTCCGGTGCAAATGCGGTGGAAGCGGGTCAATTGTGATTTGCCGATGCCCCTGAAGGTGTGTTTTGGATGAGGCAGGATGTGCGCAGGAGGGTATGGGTGCTGTTGTCTTGAAAAGGACTTTAGACTCTAGTTTCTGGCGAACATTTCCTGCTGTTAGTTTGAAAACTGTTGTGTCCAGGATATCAACATTTTCTCTACTTGTGATGGCCTTCACTTTTATGGAGGGGTGATGTGTGTTCAGGATTTGTATGAATTCTTCTATATCTCTCCCCGGATGTGTCCAAACACCCCAGATGTTATTTCGATATATTAGAGGTACATGAGTTTTTTGGGACATTTCAGGACGACTGTCTCTTCTCACTTTGCCATGTATGTGTTGGCATAGGCTGGGGCAAATGTCATTCCCATTGCCGTGCCTTTGACGTGGAAGTTGAATTCATCATTGAATTCAAAGTCATTTTTTGTCAGGCTCAGGAAAAGGAGTTTGACTAAGGTCTCGTCTATGGTGAAAAGTATGGTGTTAAGGTGTACTGAGAGGGAATTGAGTATTTGAATGAAGCGGCGTGTGTCTTTGATGTAACTGGGGTGTTTTTCTGACAGTGGAATGAGGGAGGAGTCAATGTATTCTGCTATCATGTTGGCCGCACTGCTACAGGCTGATACGATGGGAATTCCAGCAGGTACTTCTCCGGGTACGGTCCAAGTGCCTGGCTGCTTATGTATTTTGGGGGAGAATGTAGAACATTCCTTCCCGGGCTTGTGTCGCTGTCAGGTATTGAAATTGTTTCTGGTTGATGTGCAGACACCTTCTGAGCTCCTCCGGAATGTCTTTAATTTTCTGTTGAATTAGGGTTAGTGTTGGGGGATGAAGCCGTTCCTGGATCGTTGAGTGAGGGTCTTCATGCTCCCTGGCAGTGTCCTCAGTGGTGGATGCCGCATCCCTGAGGCACCGGCTCTTGAAGATGTCATCGATGGTGGGGAGGGTTGTGCCGGTGATGGAGCTGACTTGACTCCACAACCCTCTGCACCTTCTTTCGATCCTGTGCATTGGAGACTCCATTCCAGGACACAGTTAGAATACTCTCCAACGTTCATCTGCAGCACTTTACAAGACCCTTCGATGTCATACCAAATCTCCTCGAACTCCAGTCAAGCAGAGCCGCCGGTGTTCTTCCTTCTGACTGCAAAACAAAACAAATAACTCGCTCTCCCTGGGTTCCGTTGGACTTCATTTTTGTATTAAGTGTAGGGTTGCATTAGCGGAGATTTTAATTTCCCCAGTATTCCCCAGTCCTAAACTGGAACAGATCTAATTTGGGGGAATTAGTTAGTATCCAGCAGAATCTGGTTGGGTAAACCTGGTTGAAGCGAAAGGAACGGATGTTATGTCGGCAGCATTTAAACGTGTGATATCAGGTGTACAGGAGCAGCATGTTCCTGTTGTGATGAAGAGTAAACCTGGCAATCCCCACAAGAGTGACTTTCCCTTTCTTGTTTCTATGTTCCACCCGTCTGGCCATTCTGGACGATCCCCCCAATAACGTCACCGCTGAGCATCGCTGTTATGTCCTCTCGTTTCAAAATGGTTCCGCCCCTTCACGTTTACCTGTTCCTCTGCATCTGCATCCTGGAATATTGAGCCACCAGTGCTACCCTTCTTTCAGCCGTGTTTTTTTTTATATATCAAGAACATCCTCGTCCTCAGAGCCAAACCATGCTCAGCTTTCGCCCGCCTGACCTATTTAACCTCGGGCACTGAACTAAATGCAGTTTAACTGAGTTTTCATGACATCTGGATTTGCTGTCGCTGGCTTTATCCCAAGACTTGGTCATGCTCGGAATCCCACCCCCTGCGAATCTGCTTTCAACTCTCCTGAGTAGCTCTGGCAAATTTCCCAGCAAGGATACTAGTTCTTCTCTGGTTCATTGCAACATGTCCGTCTGTTACACGTATCCTTTACCAGGGAAGAGATATCAGAGGTCCAAGAACATGAATCCCTGCCCCTTTCACCAGATCCTCAGCCAAGAATACACTTCCAGACACTGTATTCCATCTCCTCTGCATCCTCCCTCAGTGCAATCACCCCCCCCCCCATCCTCTGCATCCTCCCCAGTGCAATGGTACCACGCATAATCTCTGCACCAGCTCCAGCCCAATCACAACCCCAATCATCTCTACACTCTCTCCAGTGACTCCATACCCCAATCCTTTCTGCATCCCCTCCTGGGATATTTCATCGTATTTTATTTTGCAGGCAACGGGACCTCTGCACAATTCTCCAGTTTCCGTTATATCCATGTTGTTGGTACTAAAGTAGAAACTGACTCACTACCTCATTTGGCCCGCGAGCGATCAGTCGAAGAACTAATGGAGTAATCCGCCATCAATTGGTCACCGGCCCTGTTCGTCTATTCCCGTTCCCGCCCACTACCTCGCTGTCCCTAATATGCAGAGGACGGTGGGTCCAGCCCGATGCAAATCGTCTGCGTGTGAGGTCTCAGCCTGGAGGCGGCCAGGGCCGAGGTCGGTGCCGGAGTCCATCTCCGACACCTCTGGCCCCTTACTGGATCTCCTTATCTCCATCTCCGCAGACAAATTAACCACAGACATATTTTACAGACCCATGAATCCCACAGCTACTTTGACAGCAGCTCTTCCCATCAGTCACTTGCAAGGATGCTGATCTCTTCTCACAGTTCCTCCGCATCTGTTCTCATGAAAAGGCTGTCCAGTCCAGAACATCTGAGATGTTTATTTTGTTCAGGAAACAGGATATTCCTTACACCACCATCAATGTAGCCCTCACCCGAATCTCCTACATTTCCTGCGCGTTTGTCCTTACCCAATTCTCTCCAGCACCGACATGAAAGGGACAGGGGTCCCCCCTGTCCTCACCAACTACACCAAGAACCTCCGAATCCAACACATCGTTCTCCGCACCATCCACCATCTCCAATGTGATCCGATCACGATGCACGTCTTCCCTCCCCGCCCGTCGTCTTTTCACATGAATCGCTCTCTCTGCGATTCCCTTGCCCACTCGTCTCTCCCTGCATATGATTCTCCCGTCACTGATCCCTGCAGCCGAACTAAGTGCAAAAGCAATCCATGCAAATCTCTGCTTCGCACCACTCATTTCCCGAGACAGTCCGTCCTGGTGAGGCAGCTCTTCACCTGTGCATCCGGAGGTGTCACCTTTTCCATTCAGTGCTCCCTGTGCGGCTTCCTCGACATCGGTGAGACCAGACAGAGAGTGGGTGACCGTTTCCTCGGGGACCTTCGGTGCATCCGCCGCAAAATCTGGGATCCAGCGTTAACCAGCCAATTCAATTCCACATCACACTTCGATACTGACATGTCCATCCAAGGCCTACTGGACTGCCACGTTGAGGCCAGACGCACTTCGGAGGGACAACACCTCATATTCCGCAGTTGTATGTTCCAACCCGACGGCCTCAACATCGATTTCTCTAATTTCCAGTAACTAATGCACCTTCCTTCTCCAATTCCCCCTTCTGTCCTCTTTAATTCCTGTGCTACTACCCCTTTTCCTTTCGCTCCGCTGCCCTCACTACCAGCCCATCTATTCCTCACCTCCTCCCCTTAATTCCATATTCTCCTGTCCTCTCCTATCGCATTTCTTCTTCTTCAGCCCGTTGCCTCTAAAAATCTCCAGAGCTAGACGGCAAATGAAGAAACTTCGAAGGCCAATGGCGAGAGGACAACTGATCTTTTAGAAATAAATGATACTTTTAGAGAATTCTATTCTAACCTTTACAGTTCTAATTTTCCTGAAGATAAAACAGTAATGGATAACTTCTTTGACCAATTAAACGTTCCTATACTTTCCACTGAAAATCGAACACAGTTGGATCAATCTATTACATACGACGAAATCGCCGAGGTTGTGCGATCTTTACATTCTGGAAAGACTCCGGGTCCTGACGGATTTCCTGGAGAATTCTATAAGGCCTTTTCATCTTTTTTATACCTCATTTACGTGCTGTCTTTTCGGATTCTTTTAAATCGGGTAGACTACCCCGATCGTTTACGATGTCTCTATTTCACTTATTCTTGAGAAAAATTTCGTATAGACCAATTTCTCTACTTAATGTAGATGTTAAAATTTTATCTGAAGTTCTCGCTCGTAGATTGGAAAATATTTCACCTTCAATTATATCCGATGATCGGATTGGTTTTATTAAAAATCGAAATTCTCATTTTAATATTCGTCGTTTATTGAATGTTATCTATTCTCCCTCTAAGGATATA
This sequence comes from Pristis pectinata, assembly GCF_009764475.1. NCBI lineage: Eukaryota > Metazoa > Chordata > Chondrichthyes > Rhinopristiformes > Pristidae > Pristis > Pristis pectinata. Next base: position 53,636,127 of record NC_067417.1, read on the forward strand.
TCGGAATGTGTGATATCTCTAGATGCTGAGAAGGCCTTTGATCGTATTGAATGGAATTACTTATTTACAAACTTAGAGAAATTTAATTGTGCGCTCGACTTTATCCAATGGATTAAATAAAGTAATTTATCCCCTTCTGCTCGAGTTCTCACTAATTTTCAAAATTCTAAATCTTTTAAAATTCAACGTGGAACCAGACAGGTATGTCCTTTGAGCCCTTTGCTCTTTGATTTGGCCTTTGAACCTTTAACTATTTCTCTCCGAGAATCTAGAGATATCCTTAGTATCTCCAGAAGAGGTATTAGCCGTAAAGTGTCTCGATATGCTGATGATTTATTATTCTTTATATCTAATGTTGAAGCCTCGTTACCTCCTATGCTTTCTTTACTTTCTGGCTTTAGTCATTTTTTCAGGCTACAAATTTAACTTATACAAGAGTAAACTTTTTCCTCTGAATAACTTGGTACCAGTTGATATTAACATTTCTTTTAAAATTGTAAGAAATCATTTTACCTATCTGAGGGTGTCACTTACTAAAAATTACAAGCATTTATTTAAAGAAAATTGTTTCACCTTACTGCACTGTTTAAAGAGTTTTATCAAGTTGGTCTCCCCTTTCTATATCATTGATTGGCCGAATTAATGTTATTAAAATGAATATTTTCCCGAAATTTATACATCTATTTCAGGCTTTACGTGTTTTTATTCCTAAATCTTTCTTTGACTTTCTTGAGTCCATTATTTCTTCCCATATATAGAATAATAAACATCCTAGACTAAATAAAGTTCACCTTCAGAAGGTTAAAAAGAACGGAGATTTAGCCTTACCAAATTTTAGATTTTATTATTGGGCAGTCAATATACGAAATCTTACGTTTTGGTTACATTACATTAATCAAGAGGCTTGTCCAGTCTGCGTCTCTTCAGAAATTAATTCTGTTAAAAAAGTTCTATTATCTCTTTTCTTTGTTCTTTACTTCCAATATCATTGAATAAACTAACAGATAATTTAGTAATCAAACATGTTTTGAGGATTTTATTACAATTTAGAAAATATTTTGGTTTATTGAGTTTTTCTTTGTCCAGTCCCATTTTCTTTAATTACTTTTTTAAACCATCTATGACTGATGTGGTTTTTAAAGAGTGGGGCAAATTAGGTATTACTTGTTTTCAAGATCTGTTTGTTGGAGAAAACCTTTCTTTGTTTGAACAATTGTGTACCAAGTATAATTTACCAAATATTCATTTTTTTAGATATTTACAAATGAAAGATTTTCTTCGGTCTCAATTGCAATCTTTTCCTTTGAGTCCTGATAAGAATTTATTAGATGTAATTTTTAATTTGGAACCTTTTCAGGATGGCTCAATATCTAATATTTATGACAGACACCAGGGATGAGTAAGGTGCCACTAGATAAAATTAAAAACGCTTGGGACAAGATTTGCAGATGTCAATTTCTGAAGAAACTCAGAATGAAATTTTCAAGTTGGTTAATACTTCGTCATTATGTGCTCGTCATTCTTTCCTTCAATTTAAAGTGGTCCATAGAGTTTACTTGTCTCAAGATAAATTATCCCATTTTTATTCTGACATTTATTATTGACAAATGCAATAACGGAGTGGCTTCCTTAATTCACATGTTTTGGACGTGTCAGAGTCTTACAAAATATTGGACAGAGGTTTTTCATACTTCTTCTGTACCTTTCAAAATAAATTTTAAACTTAATCCTTTTGACTGCACTATTTGGGGTTGTTGGAGAAAAAGACATAACTTTGAAGGCTTCTGATTCACGTATTCTGGCTTTTATTTCACTCATACCCAGGGGAGCTGTATTGATTCAATAGATGGAAGTTACTACGCCTTCTCATGCACAATGGATACGGGATGTCATGTCATACTTGAATCCAGAGATGATTCGCTGTTCAGTTCTTGAACCTCACCTAGACTTTCAAACCCTGTGGGGACCTTTTTTGAATTATTTTCAAAGTTTCTGATTTGGGGACTAAAATGCAGATATTGGCTGTACGGCTACGTTGTTAAAAGTTTTTCCTTGTTGTTTTTTTCCATCTAACAGCTTCGGGTTTTGGTAGAGGGAGCAGATGTTTTTATAATAAAATATTTCAATGTTCTCTTCCTTTATTAGTTAACTAGCATATGTGATTATTAATTTACAGTATTGTAATCTAAGTACGATTTAATACAGCGCTTTCAGTCGTAATTTTATTCTCTTGATGCATGTACTCTGTATTTTTTCATGGATTCAATAAAAATATTGTAAAGAGAGCCGGTTGCTTCTTCTACCAGTCACCCATCAGCTGCTTGCATCACTCCCTTTCACTCCCCTCCCCCACATACCCACATTCTTACATTCCCCCTCTGAAGTGGACTCACCTATCACCTGCCATCCTGTACTGCTCCCCCTCCCCCGACATTCTCATTCTGCCTTCTGCCCTCTTCCCCTCCAGTACCGATTCAGGCCTCGTCCCGAAACATTGATTATTTCCCTCCATAGATGCCGACTGACCTTCTGAGCTCCTCCAGCACTTGGCGTGTGTCTCCACAGCTTTCATATTCTGCGGAATCACCTGTGCGCCCCTCCTGCACGACTTTTACCTCTGTCCTGTCTGTAACACCTGTATCCTAGAACATTGAACTGCCAGTTCGGCCCCTGTTCAGCCTTGTTTCCGTTATGGCGATAATATCCCAGTCTCCAGAGCCAACACACGGGCTGCGTTCGTCCGACTGACACGTTAGGCCTCTTGAATTGAACTGAATCGGTTTGATACAGCTGTCTCTCCTCTCCCTCTGCCCTGCTCCCGTCCGTGATGCTTAACCTGCTCTTGTCGACTGCAGGATTTGCCGGAAACCTCTTATCGGCTTGCCTCCTGCTCAGCTTCCCACCCCTCTGCCGATCAAGTTTAAGCACTCCAGAGTAGCACCATCAAATCTCCCTCGCATGAGATTGGTCCACTTCCAGTTCAATTGCAAACCGAACAAGGAATTGTTTCCACGATTCATTGCAACATAAAGGACCTTTGTATAATTATTCTGGGGTTGAAACATTGGGATACAGAAGAATGCTTACCTACAGTGAGGTATTTAAACATTTTAGTTACTTTTGATGGAAAACGTTTGGTCAAATGTGATAGTTTAGCGCAACCTTAACCAAATGCAGAATAAAGTGTCACGGTTACAGTGAAAGTGCAGTGCAGGTAGACAAACTGGTGGAAGGTCAAAACGAGCGAGATTGCGAGGTGTAGATTCCATCCAAATCGTACGTGGGAAACGTCCTTACAACAGCAGGACAGAAACTGTCCTTGAGCCTGGTGCTTCGTGCTTTCAAGGTTTTGTAACTTTTGTCCCATGGGAGCGGGGGGGGGGGGTATAATTCCGAGGTGGGTGGGTATAAATCCTGGACATCATCACCCACTTATCTCGTTCATTTTAGGTGTTGCCTCTGCCGTCTGGATACAAAGGGGTTAACCGTAGATGTTTTTTCAGTGATATAATTAACCTCAGTCTGTACGGAGACAATTATGTCACCAGGGTTTTCCCCACTGCTTTTAAAAACCGTTCCTTTCGGTGAAGTCTCAGTTTCAGTGGGAGCAGCCCCTTCGTCACTGACAGAGAGCAGCAGCTACACAGCGTAAGAAGATAATTCGGGAGCTGCTAAAAATAATGTGGGGTAAACATGAACGTATGGAATCTGTAAATAGTAGAGTGTGAAGTTCTGGTCACCGATCGGAATCTGGGAACAGTGGAGTGAGGTATTACAGGAATGGGTCGGGAGCGGAAAACAGGCGAGTTGGATGTTACAGCTGTGGGGAAGGGTGTCTTCTTATCTTCTAATATATTTCATCGGATGTTCCTTGGTTACCAGTAGAAGATCGGATCAAATATTTAATCCTGACTATTCAGCCCGTCTATTACCCTATCCTCGTTCGTGTTGCTGTCCAGGTAAGTCCCTGTCGAACGACTCAACCAACAAACAGTTGAGAAGCATTGGTCACGGGATCCGGGAAATAGGACTGCTGGATGGACTTTTTATTACGTGTGCCGCTTAAGAGAGCTGAACGTCCTCACTAACTGAGCTCCGGTTGTGGGAGATGCCAGACATAGACCTGGTACATGTGCGGGGAACAACGCCTTGAATGGCGTTTCAATCCGTGTTATTTATCCTTCGTTTCTCGATGTTATTTTCTCATATTGCTGACGCGTCCCCAACTATATTTTTTGTTTGATAAATAATTGCTCCCTGAACTGCCGTTCCTGTAATTCACGCTCTCCTCACGGCTGCCGTGACTGGTGATCCCAGCTGTCGGAACTCTGCGGCAATCAGTAAACAAATATTGTTGCGTTAATTATAGTCTCGTTTCAATCTGATTCCTCTGGTAGTTTCCCACCGCCGCCATCCCCCTGACGGGCACTACGTGCGGCTAAATCAGATACTCCACCGGGGACCTAGGCAAATTTCAACACAATCTCCAGTGTGGCTGCGTCAAAACATCCAACAAGAAGTCCAACATTAAGTCGCTGCAAAAAGAGCAGGAAGTGTGACATTTTCTCCAACCCACACTGTCCGCCGATCCACACAAAATGATCCGTGACGCTCTCACAGAGCACTGAGCAATGATCGGGATCAGGGGCCTCGCTGTTTCAGCATACTGACCAGGTAAATATATCACCTCTCCCTCAACCGAAGCTCAGATACTGAGGATTTTGATCTTTAGGAACTGGAACACATAATGAATTCTTCACTCGTCAGGGATTTTCACCGGATCATGGAACAGCCGATTCTCACCTGTCTGTTGGTCGATGTGATGCCGTTATTTTCCAGTTGCTGGTTGAGTTCCCTAATATATAATCCCCATCTCTAGCAGACAACCCATCCAACTCTGAATCCAAGAACAGCATTCGACATTTGATTTCTGTCTCTGTGAATCTGCTGACGTTGCTCCATTTCCGTTGTCATGTTTGTGTTTATTTCCCTCCGCACAGTGAACGTGCTGACGATTGTGGTATTGTCTCGGGGAAAATACGGTCTTTCCAAAGGTTTCACTGTCAACCTGGTGGCAATGGCAATGGCGGATCTCCTGGTCGTTGTCCTCGACCTGATACTAGGACAGATTTCGATTGTATATTGGGAAGAGTTTGGTTTCTTGAAGTACATCCCCCTGTGTAATATCCACGCCATCCTGCTTTACGCAGTCACCGACTGTTCTGTCTGGTTCACCGTCGCTTTCACCTTTGATCTGTTTGTGGCCATTCGTGGTCAGACGATGCTAGCGAAATATTGCAGCGAGAGAACGGCGGCTGTGGTTCTGGGGACGGTGACGGTCCTGAGCTATTCATAGAACATTTTCTGGTATTTCATGCTCTCAGGAGAATACGTGTTGATTAATTATTCTTCCTTATGCCCTGTAAGAGACGTTGCTCTGTTCTCAGTGGTTTGGATCGCAGTCGAGTTCCTCCATTACCTCCTCACGACTGTGATCTCATTTGTCCTCAATCTCCTGCTCAATGCTTTGATCATCAGACACGTCTTAGTGGCGACCAGAGCCCGCAGGCGACTCCGGGGTCCCAGCAGTGGGGAGAGTCCCAGAGACCCGGAGATGGAGAGCCGCAGGAAATCACTCATTTTACTGTTGGTTGTGTCGGGGAATTTCATCCTGTTGTTGGCGCTGTTTATGGTGAATTCTGTGTGGTTCCGATTCTTTTCCATTGATGCAGCTGGTTTTCCACCACGTATCATATCGGAACTGAGCTTCATGCTGCAGCTCCTGAGCTGCTGCAAGAATACGGCCCTTTACGCGGTGACTCAAACTAAGTTCAGGGAGCAGCTGAAGGAGGTGGTGAAATCTCCTCTCACTCTCATTGTGTGATGCGCTCAGCGCGGTGCGGAGTTGAGAAATCCGCGCCGCACCGCCCCCCCACCCCCCCGAACCGACTCCATCTCTCCCACTCCAAACACACAGGGGAAACAGGCAGAATCAGGCCAGGAATTGTGAACTGGAATGAATATCATCTCAACTCTGTGACTTTGTTTTGTTCTAAATCAGCTTTTTTTTGCATTGAACAAACTGTGTATAAGTCATGTTTAATTTGTTTTCGGTGAGAATGCTGCTTATATAACGCGATGTCCCTGTAATGCCGCTGCTTGTACGTTTTACATTGCACCTGTGCATCCGTGTACTTGTGTATCTGACTATAATCTCGACCTTGAATTTGACTTTGAATTATCCGATGTCGGTTCTTCTCGGCAGAATTACGTCACGCTGTTTGAGGTCAGCGACCTGGGTTTGAAAACAAGGTACAGCACAGAAACAGTACCTTCGGCCCACGATGTTGTGCCGGACTAATTAAACAAGTTTTAAAATGCTTTACGTAGACTAATCTTTTCTGCCTGCACAATGTCCATAACCCTCCATTCCCTCTACATCCATGTGCCCCAGTCGTATTTCCCTCCACCGCCACACCTGACAGCGCAATCCAGGCACCCAGCACACGCTTTTAGAAAAACCTGCTGCACACATCTCCTTTGATTTGCCGCTTCTCACCTTGATGGCTTTTAATATGGTATCAGACATTTCTTCTTTGGGAAAGAGATACCGCCTGTCTTCTCTACCTGTCCCTCTCGTCATCTCATCAACTGCTATCAGTCCTCCCCTCAGCCTCCGACGCTCCAGATAAAACAATCCAAGTTTGTTCTACCTCTCCCAATAGCACATGCCCTCTCATCCAAGCAGCATACCGGTACATCGGCACCCTCTTCAAAGACTCCACATCCTTCCTGGAATGCGGCAACCAAAACTGAACGCAAAGCTCCAGATGCGGCCTGACCAGAGTTTCAAACAGTAGTGAGAAAACTTCTCGTCTCTTGAACTCAGTGCCTTGAGTGAAAGAGGCAAACATGCGATACGCCTTATTTACAGACTTATCTCCATCTGCAGCCACTTCCAGAGAGCTATGGATATCCACCACAAGGTCCCTCTGTCCATCAACACTGTTAAGGGTCTTGCCATTAACAGTGTACAGTCACTTTATATATGATCTCCAGAAGTGAAACGCCGATCATATGGCCGTATTAAACTCCATCCGCCAATTCTCCGCTCATATCTGCAACTGACCTATATCCCACATGTACCCTTTGTGCAGTGTACCACCACTGGTACCACCAATGTTTGTATCGTCTGCGAACTTACTAACTCACCATCCACATTTTCATCCAGGTTGTTTTGACAGTCCCCGGAAAACACCAATAGTCATAGCACTGTAATCAGAATAAGTCCCATCGATCAGTACCCTCTGTATTCTATGGGCAAACCACTTCTGAATCCGAGAGGCCAATTCACTGTGGATCGCACACACCTTCACATTCAGAATCCATTTTTTTCACCGTCTGATGTGCCGTGAAATGTGTTGTTTTGCCGCACAACTACAGTGCAAAGGCATACAACTGCGTGAATCTATTAAATAAACATATGGTACAAAATAAGCAGCAAACAGGTTGTGTTCATGATGCGTTCAGAAGTCTGGTGGTCTCGGGTAAAACGCCGTTCCTGGATCGTTGAGTGAGAGTCTTCATACTCCCTGATGGTAACAACGAGAACTACATTTCTCGGATAGTGAGGCTCCTCACTGACGGATGCTGCATTCCTGAGGCACCGCCTCTTGAAGAAGTCCTCGATGGTGGGGTTGGATGGGGTGAGGTGGTGTTACCCCAGTGATGGAGCTGGCTGACTCTGCAGCCTCTTTTAATCCTCTGTATTGGAGCCACCGTAGTCTCATCCTCCGAAAGAGGATGAGAGGTGACCTGATAGAGTTGTACAAGAGTCATACATCGAGTAGGACAGTTAGAGACTTTTTCCAAGGGCGACAACGGCTGACACAAGGGGGCGAAATTTGAAGGTGATTGGAGGAACGTATAAGGGGGATGTCAGGGGTAAGTTTTTTACACAGTGAGTCATGGGTGCGCGGTACGCATTGCCTGCAGAGGTTGTGGGGGCAGATACATTAGGGACATTTAAGAGATTCTTAGATATACACATGAATGTTAAAGAAATGAGCTGCTATGTGGGAGGGAAGGTTTATATAGATCTTCGAGCAGGATAAAATATCGACACAACGTTGTTGGCCGATGGGCCTATACTGTGCTGTAATGTTCCATGTTCTGTGTTCTGTCGAAGGTTCATGAAGCTAAAATCAAACACAGTCCTTGAGGATAATAAAGAAACTAGAAAAGAACTCAACTGAAATGGGAGAACAAGGATCGGCCATGAAATGTCCTTTGCAAGTCACATTAAAGAGAATCCCAAGGCATTCTGTACACACGTCAAGAGAAAGAGGACAACTGGGAAGAGGGTAGGACCAGTTTTCCAGCAACGATTCTTGGTAAGTGGGAGACCTTCAAAAGCGAAATATTGATTGTCCAGAATATGTATGTTCCCCTCAGAATAAAAGTTAAAGCTAACTGGTTCAGGGAACCTTGGTTATCGAGGGATATTGCGACTCTGGTAAACAAAAAGGAGGTGGTGCATATCAGGTTTAGGCAGTATGGATGGAATGAGGTACTTGAGGAGTATAAGAAATCAATACTGTCTGTACCTCACACAATCTGTTAAATTTCCTTCAGATCATCTCGCAGGAAAATCAGGCTCTGCCCATCCAATCTCTCGCCATAACCTCCAATCCCAGAGATTATCCTCTGCTCTCTTCCCAGTAGAATCGCATCCCTTCTGCACTGACCAGAATTACACACACTGTTCGAAATGCAGGTTGCACCTTTACGTTCCATCTTATATTCCACGTCCGGACCGATGAAAACTGAAATGCCGCAGGCCTTCCTCACCACCCTATCAATCTCTCCAGCCAGTTCAGGGAGGTCTGCACTTGCACCCAAAGATCCCTCTGTAGGTCAACACTGTTAAGGGTCGTGCCATTCACAACGTATTGCCTCTTTACATATTTGATCTCCCAAAGTGCAACACCTCACATTTGGCAGGATTAAACTCCATCAGCCACTTCTTCACCCATATCTGCAACAGATCTGTATCCCACTGTATCCGTTGGCAATATTTAACACTATCCACAACACCAGCAATCTTTGTACCGTCTGCGAACTTACTAACTCGTCGATCCACATTTTCATCCAGGGTATTTTGATGTATCACAAACAGCATCAGTTCTTCTACGGATCCCTGTGGAACACCGGTTGGCAAGGACCTCATGCCAGAATAAGTCCTACCCACCACTACCCTCTGACTTCTGTGGTCAAGCCAATACTGAATCAAAACGGCCAGGTCACCGTGAATCGCAGATATCGTAATCTTCTTGATGAGTTGACCATGAGGGACCTTACAAAACGACTAACTAAAATCCATGAAGACAACATCCACATCCCTGCCTTCATCAAAGAACTTCATCACCTCCTTCAAGTACTCAATCAACCTCGTCTACTTGTCTTGTCCCACACAAAGTCACCCTCTCTGACCCCAATTAACCCACTGTTTAACAAATTCTCATAAAATACCATCACTAAATATCCTCTCCAATCACTTCCCTACCACTTACGTGAGACTTACCGGTCGTTATTTATCCAGGAATATCCCTATTTCATTTCTTGACTTCCGGAACAACATTTACTTCTCGCCATTCCACGTGCACATCGTCAGTGGCTGGTGTGGACCCGAAGATGTTGATCAAAGCCTCTTCAATCTCATCTCTTGCCTCTCTCGATAACATGGGGTTTATGTAATCAGGCTCTGGGGACTTATTTCCACTAGCATTTCATATCTTCAGCCTCGGATAAAGGCTCTGACTCTCTGGATAATCTATGCCTCTGCTAACTTGAAGATATTCTATCAGATCGCTCTTCAGCATCCAAACCTCCCGAAAAGAATAATCCTCGTTTGTCCACCCTGGACTTGTCGCTATTACTCTCCAATCCAGGCAACATTGAGGCGAACGTCTTCTGCGCCATCTCTAAAGCTGCCACGTCGATCCTATAGTGTGACCACCAGAAATGCACACTATACTCTAAATGCTACACAACTGATGTCTTAAACAGCAGCAGCATGACTTTCCAACATTTCTACTCACCGCCCGGACCGATGAAGGTAAACATGCCTTACGCCTTCTTTATCAACCTATCCGCATGTGTGGGAACTTTCAGGAAACTATGCCCTTGAACCCCAATTAGTGCTATTAAGGTTCTGGCAATGAACCGTCTACTTTCCCCTTGTTCTTCAGCTCCCACAGTGCAACACCTCACGCTTGCCCGGATTAAACCTCATCTACTATTTCTCCACCTTTATCTGCGACTGATCTGTATCCTGCTGTGTTCTTTTACAGCCATCTGCACTGCCCACATCGCCACCAATCACTGTGTCATCTGCACAATTTCTATCCCACCCATCTACATTTCCATCCGAGTCCTTCAGATGTGTCAAACAGTACAGTGAACCGTCCAGTTATCCCTGAGCAACTCAATTGTTCGTGGAGCGTTGGGGAAGGGAGATGGAAAGAGGGAAGGTGGGAAGAGGGAAGGAGGGAGAGAGAAATTGAGGGAGGAGCGGGATTGAGATGAACGGAATGCAGGAGTCATGGTGTCACAGAATAATACATCAAGGAAACAGGCCCATCAGCCCAACTGCTCTAAACCGATCACAGCACCCTGCCTTCTGGCACCAGTTGTCCGCGTTCGCCCTGTAACCCTGCCAACCCTTCCCGTGTCCAAATCGCTCCTAAATTTTGCAATGGTACCCGCTTCCACAACTTCCTCTGGCAGCTCAATCCAGAAGCTGACTTCACTCTGTGTAAAGAGGTTAACGGTCAGGTCCCTTTTAAATTTCTACCCTTTTATCTTGTGCCTGTGCCTTCTAGTCTTGGACTCCCCAGCACTGGGGGAAAAAACTATGAACGCCCACATTATCCACTGCCCCCATGATTTCATCCAATTCGATGAGGTCACCTCTCATTCCCCTGCGATCCAGGGTAAAAGAAGAGCTAGCGTGGCCAACCTCTCCCTGTGACTCAGTCCCTCTGGTCCAGGCAACGTCCTCGGAAATCTCTTCTGCTCAATCTCCAGATTGACAGTGTCTTTCCGAATACAGGGTGACGACAAATGTACACAATACTTCAACTACGGCTTCACCAACGACTTTCCAACTGGAAAATAATATCCTTGTTCCTGAACTTCATGCCCTGACTAAGGAAGAGCATCATGCTAAACGTCTTCTTCATCACCCTGTCTACTTGGGCAGCGGCTTTCAGCGAACTGTGCACTTGTATTCCCAGATCCCCCTGTTTCACAACATTCGTCTGGGCCCTGACATTCACTGGTTTGCCTCTCCGAAGTAATCAGCTTACATTTCTCTAAATTGAAATCCATTTGCCACTCCACAGCCCATTTCTACCAATAATCAAGATCCCTATTTAAATCATTGCAACCTGCTTCACTGTAACAAGACGCCCGAATTAAATGTGATCAGCAAAGTTGCTAATCGTGCCAAAGACATTAACATCCAAATCATTTACATAGATCATGACTGACAGAGGTCCCAACACAGACCCCAAGGAAACCCCAACGGTCACAGGCCTCCATTAAGAGAATCGACCTTCATCGATCACCCTCTGCTTCCTTTCATCGAGCTAATTCTGATTCCACATCGCCTGCTACAACTTAACGCCATCCCACCGAATCTTCCAGATCTACCTACCATGCGGAACCTTGTCAACAGTCTTCCTGAAGTCCATATAGCACCATCCACTGCCCTACCAATCTCTTTCCCCTCAGTTACCTCTTCGACAAAGTAGCAGTTAGCCCGACGTTATTACAGCGCCAGCGATCGGGATTCGATTTCAGACGCTGTCTCTAAGGAGTTTATTCGTTCTCCCGTGTCTGCGTGTGTTTCCTCCGGGTGCTCCGGTTTCCTCCCACATTCCAAAGACATACGGGTAGGTTAATATGAGTTTAAAATGGGCGGTGAGGACTTGTTGGGCCCGAAAGGCCTGTTTACCACGCTGTAAATAAAAATTTAAAAAGTCCAACATATTTGGCAGACGGGACCTCCCACGCACAAAAGCATGCTGACTCCTCCTGATCAGGCCTTGACTGTCCAAGTGGTGGTAGAGTTTGTCCCTCATAATTTCCTCCAATAACTTCCTAAGAGCTGAAGTCAGGTTCACCGGCCTGCAGTACCCTGGCCTGAACTTTCAATTCATCTTGAACAATGGAATAGCTTTGGCCACCGTCTACTTTTCTGGAACTTCGCCAGTGACTAAGGACGAAGCAAGTATAGAACAAAGAACATAAAATATTACTTCACAGTACAGACCCTTCGGCCCACGATTTTGTGCCGACATTTCATCATGCTCTAATATCTATTTAACACCCCCCTCCCACATAGCCCTCCATTTCTCTATCATTCATGTGTCTATTGAAGAGCCTCTTGAATGTTCGGAATGTATTTGCCCCAAAAAATACTTCCGGCAGTGCGTTCCACACACCCACCACTCTCGGTGTAAAAAAGCATAGCTCTGACATCCTCGTAATCTCTTCCCCCAGTCTCCTTAAAATTATGCCACGACCTGTTCGACAGTTGGATTTAGTTTAGGATTAGGGTTAGAGTTAGGGTTATGACTCATCATCTTCTCTACCTCTATTAAGTCACCACTCAACCTCCTCCTCTCCAAAGAAGAACGCCCTAACTCACTCAACCTATCCTCATAAGACATGCCCTCCAATCCAAGCAGCATCCTGGTAAATCTCCACTGTACCCTCTCTGAAGCTTTCACATCCTTCCCTTAATGAGACGATACGAACTGAACGCAATACTCCATGTGTGGTCCAACCAGAGTTCTATAGAGCTGCAACATTACGTCGCGGCTCTTGAACTCAGTACCCTGACGAATGAAGGCCAACACACCTAACAAACCTATCTACATGCGCGTTAAATTTGAGGGATCTGTGGACGTGGACTCCAATATCCCTCTGTTCCTGCACACTTGCTATGAGTCCTGCCATTATCCTTGCATTCTGCCTTCACATGCGATCTCCGGAAGTGTATCACTTCACACTTTTCCGGGTTGAACTCCATCTGCCAATTCTCCGCCCAGGTCTGCATTCTGTCAATTCCAGAAATTCCTCTTTCCTCACGTCGACTGCAGTAGCATATCAGCCTGTTGTAATGTGCAGCAACCTCACACACCATCCACAGCAACAATAACCTTTGTATCATCAGAAAAAAATACTAACCCACTCTTTCACTGCTCATCTAAATCATTTACAAAAATCACGAAGAGCAGGGGGTCTCAGAACAGATCCCTACGTGACACCTCTGGTCACCGACCTCAATTCTGGATACGATCCATCTACCACCACCCTCTGTCTTCTCTGAAGGAACCAATTCTGAATCTACACAGCCAAGTTACTCTGGATCTCATGCCTCCTGAATCTCTGAATAAGCCCTCCATGAGGAACCTTACACGACCTGCCCCTTACAAAGTCGTGCTGAATAACCCTAATCAGCCGATGCTACTCAAAATGCCCATAAATCCTGTCTCTATGAATTTTCTCCTGTAACTTGCCCACCACTGAAGTACGACTCAATGGCCTGTAATTCCATGCGTTATACCTACTCCCTTTCTAAAACAAAAGGAACAATATTTGCCACCCTCCAATCATCTGGCACCACTCCGGTGGCCAGTGAGGACGCAAAGAACATCACCAAAAGCCCAGCAAACTCTTCCCTCATTTACCGGAGTGACCTTGGACATATCCCGTCCGGCCCGGTGACTTACCTATCCTAATGGCTTTCGAAAGTTCCAGCAATTCCTCTTTCCTCACGCCGACATGCAGTAGCATATCAGCCCCTTGTACGCCATCCTCACAATCGTCAAGGTCTCTCTCACTGGTGAATACTGAAGCAAAGTATTCATTTAGGACCTCCACTACCTCTTCCGACTCCAGGCACGTTTCCTCTTTTATCCATGATCATCCTCACTTGTCATCCTCCAATTCTTCACATACGTGTAGAACTCCTTGGGGTTTCGCCAAGGACTTCTCAAACCCCCATCTAGCTCTCCTAAGTCCATTCTTAAGCTCCGTCCTGGCTACCCATTTACACTCCAGAGCCATGTCCGATCCAAGTTTCTGAACCTCAGGTAATCTTCTTTTTTCCTCTTGACAAGATAATTTACGTCTCTTGTCCAACACGGTTCCTTCACTCTAACATCCTTACGCTTTCTCAATGGGACAAACCTATCCAGAACCCCATGCACGTACGCGCTGACCTCGTTACACATTTCCGCAGTGGACTTTCCCAAGAACATCTGTTCCTTATTTAAGCACCCAAGTTCCTGACTAATAGTCTCCCAGAAATGTCCCAAAACCCATGTGCCTCTGCAGATATCTGGATGACATCTGGGGTCTTCGAGCACATTCGCAGAAATAGTTAGAAGAATTCATCCAAATCCTGAACACACATCACTCCTTCATAAAAGTGAAGGCCATCACAGGTAGAGAGAAAGTTAATTTCCTGGACACCACTGTTCTCAAACTAGCAGCAGAAAATGGTAGGTAGAAACTGGCGACTTGAAGTCTTTTTCAAGCTAACAGACACCCATACAGTCCTGCACACAGCAAGCCATCAACCAAAACATACCTTCAGGGGCATCGTCAAATCACAACTGACCCGGTTCCACCGCATTCGCACCAGAGATTAGGATTTAAACCAGGCCACGACTATTCTCTACACTGCTCTTAGACAGAGAGGTTACAGTAAACGCAGGCAAAGGCACATCAAATAAGATTTCTTGAGAGGCCTCACAAACCCAAGGCCACAGAATAGGGCAACATCCAAGCTACCACTGATAATGGGGTACAATAGTATGGCCATCAGTATCCACACACTAATTAAAAGCCACTTCCAACAACTGAAGGGACAGGTGAGCTCACTGGGAACATACTCAATAGTGTCAGCTTTTTAAATGGCTCAGAATAAAAGAGACTTATTTGTTGGTACCAAACTGTACGCAGCTCCAAACTGTGGTGGGAGACACTGAAGAGCATGTAAACATTTAAAAACAGCAAAAAGCATACATAATAGAGCGACAGGAAAATGGGCCCAGATAGAGCAGAAGATAACCTGTGGCCAGCAGAAACCAGTATTTGCAATTCACCGTAAAGAATGCCGCATCTTATACACAGGAAAAACAAGTAACAGACTAATGATTAGACTCACAAGACACCTCAGTACTATTGAGCAGACCTGTCATCAGGCATTTCCAGTAGCACGGGGTCCAGTCATCAGAGATCCTGGACCTGGAGTTAAGCTGAACTGGTCAACCTAGAGAAAGAGAGCAGAGAAGAAATGGATTGAGTTGTGACAAACCCACTCCCCAAATGTTCTAAACCAAGTCTAAAAAATCAGCAAAAAAAAGTAAACAAACTAAAAATTCACAATCGGGCCGAGTAACTTAGGCTCAGAAAGATTAGAGCCACACGTTTTTGATGAATTTAACTCGACTGGGGACCCAATCACAAAACAGGTTCATCCCCCTCACCCAATATACACTCCCATACATTCCTACACACCCACACCCTGACCCAGACAGAACCCACCTTCTAGAGACCAGCTCACATGTACCATCCCCCATTCCCACACCCATCCCCATATATTTAAGTACGGGTCCAAGACGACATTTTCCCCCAACATAGACCAGGCAACACACCCCTTCTGAACACACATACACTCCGGTACATTGCCTCAAACGCTTACACCCGGGTCTCAGCCTGCTCCCCAACACAGCACATTACACATTCCACCCCGGCCACCATACATACATCCTGAAACGCATATCCAAAATTATCAGGCATCTTCTTCACACAGGCCAGTCAATAAACACCCCACCTGATCCCATGTACACTCTTGCACATTCTCCCCAAACACTTCCACCAGGGACTCAGTCTGCTCCCCCGACACAGCACATTACAGGTTCCACAGCCTGTTATCTTACATACATCCCTATATACATTTACTGGCATCGCAGACAGCTTGCTCACACAGACTAGACAATAGGCACCCCTTCTGATCCCACATACACGTCCCTGCACTTCCCCTGTACCGGACTTCTCGAAAAACACTGGCCAACTTCGCCACATGCCAAAAGCCTCTACAAACATAATTTATCCACCACCACCCCAACCTCATATACACGAATACAATAACTTGGGAACCCTATCCCGCCCTCTTAATATATGGAACCTAGAATAAGGCACAGATCTTAAGAAAGGCGAGTGGAGCAGGATCTGTATGATGAAGGCGTGGGCCAGATCAAAGTGGCAGGGTGCAGTGAGACTGGATCTCCAGAAACGAGATCAACGAACACTGGAGGGATAATATTTCAACTGCCCGCTAACTCACAACCTGAACCTAACCCTAAATTCACCACTATACCCAGACCTTAATATCACCCTAACATTCCACAACCCTATCCAACTCGCTGATAACGCTTGCCAACATCCCCACATGCCAAAACCCTCCACAAACACAATTTACAAAATTCACCACCACCCCCAGCCTTTTACCTAGCCCTCACATCCCACAACTTAGGGCAACTCCCCGACTGATTCTGGACAGAGGTCCGTAGATCCCTGGCAGGTGGTGGTCCGCAGGGATCATACTGGGAACTCTCTTGTTTGTGATGGTTCAAAATATCCTGGAGGAAAATGTGGATGGGAGGGTTCGTCAGACTGCAGACAATAGAAAGTTTGTTGGTGTTGTGGATTGTGTTGAAGATTGACAAAGGATACATTAGGATGTAGGCTAGTTGCAGATATGGGCGTAGAATTGGCAGATGAGGTTAAATCCGGCCAGCTGTGAGGTGTTTCACTTGGGAGATCGAATATAAAGAGACTCTGCACTGTTAATAGCAACGTCCTTCACGGTGTTGATTGACAGAGGGATCTTGTGGTGCAAATCCACAGGTCTCTGACAGTGGCTGGACAGGTTGATGGGAAGGTAAAAAAGGTGCATAGCATGTTTGCGTCTGTTAGTCAAGGCACTGAAAACAAATGTCGGGAAGTTATGTTGCTGCTGTTTGACAATCCGGTCAGGCAGCATCTGGAGCATTGCATTCAGTTCCGCTCACCTCGTTACCGGAATAATGTGGAGTAATTGAAGAGGGTGCCGAAGTTCCAGGCTTCACCACCACCCCCAGCCCTTTACCTAACCCTAACATTCCACAACCCTATCCAACTCGCTGATAACCCTTGCCAACATCCCCAAATGCCAAAACCCTCCACAAACACAAGTTCCAAAATTAACAACCACTTCAGGTCCTTTGCCCAACCCGAACAACCCACAACTCTTGGCATTGGATCATAGAGCAATGTTGTTGAGAGAAACTTGAGATGTTTTATTCTGGAGCGTCGGTTTGTTGAGGGCAGAAATGACAGCTGTGTGTAAGATGACGGGAGGCACAAATAGAGTGGACAGCCGGTAACTTTTTCCCATGAAAGAAATGTCTGATAAGAGAATACATGACTTTAATGTGAGAGGCCGCAAGTTCAAAGGATATGTGTGTGGCAGGTCTTCTGCGCAGAGAGTGTCGGGTGCCTGGAATGCGCTGTCAGGTGTGACGGTGGAGGCAAATACATCTAGGGCACATGGATGTACAGAGAATGCAGGGTTATGGACATTGTGTGGGCAGAGAGGATTAGTTAAGCGAAGCATTCAAAAACTTGTTTAATTAGTCCGGCACAACATCGTGGGACAGTCACCGAAGGGCCTGTTCCTGTGCTGCACTTTGTTTTCTAACCCAGGTGTCTGGACATGCAAATTCAAACCTCAAACAGTGAAAAGTAATTCTGCCATGTAGAACCGACTTCAGATAATTCAATGTCGAAGTCAATGTCGAGTTTATTGTCAGATGCACAAGTACACGAACACACAGGTGCAATGAAAAACGTACTTGCAGCGGCATCACAGGCACATCGCGTTATATAAGCAGCATTCTCAAGTAAAACAAATTAAACATGAATTTCACACAGTTTGTTCAATGAAAACATCTCATTTAGAACAAACCAAAGTCACAGAGTTGAGACGATATTACTTCCAGTTCAAAATTCCGGCCCGGTGCTGCCTGATTCCCCCAAGTCTGTTTGGAGTGGGAGAGACGGAGTTGGTTCAGGCGGCAGAGCGGCGCGGATTTCTCAGCTCCTCTCAGCGCTGAGCGCATCTCACAATGAGAGTGAGGGGAGATTTCACCAGCTCCCTCAGCTGCTCCCTGAACTTCGTCTGGGTCACTGCGCAAAGAGCCTTGTTTGTGCAGAAGCTCATAAACTGCAGCATGAAGCTCAGTTCCCTTATGGTAGAAGGTGGAGGCACAGCCTCAGAAATGTAACACAATCGGACAGATGAGAAGCTGTGGCTCCGTGGTCGGGGAAAGATGCCTGACGAGTGAACAATTCATTACGTGTTCCAGTTAATAAAGGTCAAAGTCCTCAGTATCTGTGCTTCGGTTGAGGGACAGGTGCGGAACCTGCTGAGGGTCCTGATCCTGATCATTGCTCAGTGGTCTGTGAGAGCGTCACTGATCATTTTGTTGTGACTGGGTGTCAGTGTGGGTTAGAGACACGGTCATTCTTCCTGCACTTTTTGCAGAGACTTTATGTTCGTTGTGAGTGAATCAGACCGGGTTTCTCCCTCGAATTATTACCCTGTGAGCCAGCGTCAGTGTGTCGGGTCGCCACTGCGACTGGTTGGGAACATGACGCAGCCACACCAGAGATTCTGGTGAAATTTTCCCAGGTCCCCGGTTGAGCATTCTGGTTCAGCCGCACGTATTACCTGGCAGCGGGATGGAGGCGGTCGGAAGCTACTAGAGGTTCCAGATTGAAATTAAACCATGATTAATGTAACAATATCAGTTTACTGATTGCCGTAGACAGTTTACGACAGCTGGGATCACCAGACACGGCAGCAGTGAGGAGAGTGTGAATTGCAGGAACGGCAGTGCAGAAAGCAATGGTTTAACGAACAAATAAATGTAGTTGAGGACGTGTCAGCAATATAAAAAGTTAGCATCGAGAAACGAACGACAAATAACACGGAGATAGACGCCATTCAAAGTGTTGACCCCACACACGGACCAGGTCAAAGCGTGGCATGTCCCGCTGCGGGAGGTCAGTTCGTAAGGACGTTCCGTTTTATTAACCGGAACACGTAGTGAACAGTCCACCCACCCGAATTCTTTACCAGACCCCGTGACCACTGCTTCTCACCTGTTTGTTGGTCGCGTCGTTGGACAGGTTCTTACCTGGAACAGCAACAAGAGTGAGGATGGGATAATAGAGGGGCCGAATTGTCCAGAATAAATAAGTGATCCGACGGTCTACTGTTATCCAGGCAGCATCGGATAAAATACATTGAGCATACAAAAAGACACTTCACCCCATCGGTGTAACGTCCCATTCTCCTGTTTCCCGATCCCGACCCATTCCTGTACCACATCACTCCACTGTTCCCAGATTCCAATCGGTGAGCAGAAATTCACACTCTACTGTTCACAGATTCCATCCGTTCATGTAACATCGCACATTAATGTTCGCAGCTCCTGAATTATCTTCTTCCGCTGTGTCGCTGCTTCTCTCTGTCAGTGATGGAAAGGCTGCTCCCTCTGACAATGTGAGACCTCAGCGAAAGGAACAGTTTTTAAAAGCATTAGGGAAAACCCTGGTGACACGATCGGGCTTCGCGTAGACTGACGTTAATTACACTCACTGAACAAACATTTGCGGTTAACCCTTTTTTGTCCTGACCGCTGGATCATCGTGTAAAATGACCGATACAAAAGCGTGCTCATGTCCAGGATTTATACCCACACACCTAGGACATTCTCTCCTCTTCCCCCTCCTATCGGCAAAGGATACAAAAGCCTGAAAACACATACCAGCGGGCTCAAGGACAGCTTCTATCCCGCTGTTCTCAGACGGTTGAACGATTCCCACGTACGACTGGATCGAATCGTCACCTACAATCTATTTCTTTATTTTTCAATCTTTTTATTAGTTTTCACATTAATACAGATTGATATGTAGCATCGATATTTATACATGTAATACAAAGAGATCAGGATAACAATCATAGCATATATAATCATAAAGAACAATAACATATTTAAAAAAACCGGTAGATGCAACGATCTCTTAGTAAATGAATATAATATGAAAGAAAGGAAAGAAAAAGAATTATTATATAAATTTAAAAAAATCAAATCAATAAAAAAATTATAAACAATATAAACTAAACAAAATAAACACTTCTTAAAAGAAAAACAAACAACAAAAAAAAAGAACTGGGCTAAACTTTCTCAGTAGAAACAGAGCAATATTATGTCGTCAAGTCCGTTCCTCGAAGTTGGAAAGTTATTGAAAGGGGATCTACATCATGTGAAAATATTGAATAAATGAATTCCAAGCATCTTCAAATTTAAGCGAAGGATCAACAGTACCACTCTATTTTTTTCCAAGTTTAAACATGATATAGTTTGAGAAAACCAATCTATCTCGTTATGACCCTCCACCACTTTGTGTATCTGCACTGCACTTTTACTGTAACTGGAACACATTTTTTTCTGCATTCCGTTATTGTTTTACCTTGTACTACCTCATAGCTCTGTTGAAATTATGTGATCTGCATGCACGGTGTGCAAGACAAGTTTTTTTTTCACTGTACCTCGGCAAATAAAAATGCATGAGTCATCCAGCAATCTCATCTCCTGGCTCTCTCAATTACCTCGGGTATATCCCATCTGGTCCTGGGGACTGTTCCATCTTAATGTTCTCTGAAAGACCCAATACGCTCCTCCTTTATCTCGAAATGCCCCAGCATATTAGCATTCTCAGCACCGATCTCCCCATCCTCCACGTCCTCCTTCTTGAAAAATGGTAATGCAAAGTACTCATTAAGGACCGCACTCACCTCCTCCACCTCCAAGCACACTTTACATCATTTATGACACACTGATCACTCAAAGAGTCACAGAGCACTACAGCACATAAACATGCCCTTCTGCCCATGTATTCCATCCCGGCCTGGTTCTCTGCCTCGTCGCATCTACCTGCACCTGGAACATATCCCTCTAAACCCCTCCCATCCATGTTCCTATCCAAACTTCTATTAAATGTTACAATTGAACCCGCCTCCACCAGTTCCACTGGCAGTTCGTCCCACAATCGCACCACGCTCTGAGTGAAGTAGTCCCCCCTCAGATTCACTTTAAATATTTCACCTTTCAACCTAAACCTATGACCTCCAGTTCTGGGCTCACCCAAGCAGTGGGGTAAAGCCTGCGTGTATTCATCCCATCTATACTTTTCAATTTCGTATACTTCCATAAGATAACCACCCATTTTCCGGCGCTCCAGGGTATGAAGTCCTAACCTATTCAACCTTTCCCTGTAGCTCAGGTCCTCAAGTCCCGGCAACATCCGTGTACATTTTATCTGCACTCTTTCGATTTTATTGATATCTTGCCTGCAGACAGGTGACCAGAAATGCACAAAATACTCTAAATTCAGCCTCACCATTGTCTTGTACAACTTGAACATAACATCACAATTACGGTACACAATGCCCTGATTGATGAAGGCCAATGTGCCAAAAGCTCTCTTTACTACCCTCTCTGCCTGAGATACCACTTGCATGGAATAATGGATCTGTATTCCCAGGTCCGTTTGTTATACCACACACCTCAGTGTACAACCGTTCACGGTGTAAGTCTCACCTAGGTCTGTCCTACCGAAGTGCATCACCTTACACTTGTATGCATTGAATTCCATCTGCCGTTTTTCAGCCCATTTTCTCAGCTGGTCCAGATCACTTTGCAAGCTTTGATAGCCTTCCTCGCTGTCCACTACGCCCCCAATCGTGGAGTCATCCGCAAATGTGCTGATCCAGTTTACTACATTATCAACGAAGTCATTAATATAGATGATAAACAACAGCGGACACTATAACGATCTCTGCGGCACACCACTAGTCGCAGGCCTCCAGTCAGAAAGACAACCATCTACTACCACTCTCTGGCTTCTACCCCTTAGCCAACGACTACTTCATCCTGAATGTCAAGAGACTTAACTTTCTAGAGCAGCCACCCTTGTGGGTTTTGTCAAAGGCCTTGCTGAAGTCCATGTGGAAAACGTCCACCGCCTTTCCCTCATCGACCTTCCTGGTAACCTCCTCGAAGAACTCTATAAGATTGGTTGGACATGACCTACCACGCACAAAGCCATGTTGACTCTCCAGCAATTCTCCTCCGTAATCGGGATACGTTCCATGACCTCACTACTCTTTTGTTCTGTAGTCTCTGTGTCCAGAGTAAATACAGATGCAGAAAATACAATGTTTTTTCCGATGCAGGCCTCTCAAAAAACAGGATGTCATCACTTTAAGGTGAGTGGAAGGGCTTCGAAACGGGATCTGATTAGTCGCATTTTTACATAGATTTGGTCCCAAATAAATGTTACAAATAGAACAATTTGACCCCGCATAATTCCAAAGTGTCTGTCACCAGAGACTGAATCATCCAATCCAGCCATCACCCTCGCTGTGAGGTCCGAGTGAATTACTAAAAGTTCCCGAGGTTCTATCTCCATCCTCTCATCCACAGAAAGGATTCATCTCCATCTTTCACTTTGAAGGAACAGTTCAAAGTCCAAAGAATTCCGGATCACACGTCTGGACCGCATTTACCCTTCAGGGAACTCCGTGGTCAGAATGGTCCATCTCACTGTGCAGTATTATTTTTTTTTCCGCGGTACAGTGGGAAAAAAGCTTGTCTTGCACACCGTTCAACTGTTCAAATTATTACACCAATGCTTTGGAGTATTACAAGTTAAAACAATGACTAAATGCAGAGTAAATTGTTACAGTTACAGTGAAAGGGCAGTGCAGATCGACAAAGAGTTGGAAGGTCATCACGAGGTAGATTGTGAGGCGTAGATTCGATCCAATCGAACGGGGGAACCATTCCACAATCATATTCCATCAGGATGATGGATAGAAGCTGTCCTTGATTCCGGTGGTACCTGCTTTCAGGCATTTGTATCTTCTGTACGATGGGAAGGGGAGAAGAGTGCAAGTCCCGGGTAAGTGGCTATGAATCCTGGACATCATTACGCTTTTGTCTTGGTTTTGTTTCACGTGTTGCTCCAGCTGTCTGGATACAAAGGTGTTAACCGCAGATGTATGTTCAGTGAGTGTAATTAACCTCACTCTGCACGGAGCCCGATTGCGTCACCAGTGTTTTCCCCACTGCTTTTAAAAACTGTTCCTTTCGATGAAGTCTCACAGTTGCCAGTGGGTGCAGCCCCTCCGTCACTAACAGAGAGCAGCAGCTACACAGCGGAAGAAGATAATTCGGGAGCTGCGAACAATAATGTGGGATGTTACATGAACGGATGGAATCTGTAAATAGTAGAGTGTGAAGTTCTGGTCACCGATTGGAATCTGGGAACACTGGAGTGAAGTGTTGCAGGAATGGGTCGGGATCTGGAAAGAGGAGAGTGGGATGTTACAGCGAAGGAGCGGGGTATATTCCCACATGCTGACAATATTTTTTTTCGATTTTCCTTGGGTAACAGCAGACTATCGGATCTATTGTTTACTGATCACTATTCAGCCCGTCTATTATCCCATCCTCTCTCTTGTTGCTGTTCCAGGTAAGTTCCTGTCCAACGACTCGACCAACAAACAGGTGAGAAGCAATGGTCACGAGATCCGGTCAAGAGGTCTGGTGGGTGGACTGTTCATGACGTGTGCCTGTTAAAAAATACGAACGTCTCGACTAACTGAGCTCCGGTTGAGGGAGATGCCATACATGGACCTGGTCGGTGTGCGGCGATGAACGCCTTGAATGACGTTTGCCTCCGTGTTATTTATCCTCCGTTTCTCGATTCTACTTTCTCATATTGCTGGCACGTCTCCAACTACATTTCTTTGTTCAATAAACCATTGCTAGCTGCACTGCCGTTCCTGCAATTCCAGTTCTGCTCATTGCTGCCGTGTCTGGTGATCCCAGCTGTCTGATCTCTCTGCGGCAATCAGTAAACTAATAATGTTCATTAATCATGGTCAAATTTCAATCTGAAACCTCTGGTAGTTTCCTACGGCTCCATCCCCCTGCCGGGCACTACGTGCGGCGAATCAGACAGCTTCGTCTGGGACCTGGACAAATTTTACCACAATCTCCAGTGTTGCTGCGGCATAACATCCAACATAACGTCCAACATAAAGTCGGTGTAAAAAGAGCATGACGAGTGACCTTGTCTCCAACCCCCACTGACCGCCGGTCACTACAGAATGATCACCGACGCTCTCACAGAGCACTGTGCAATGATCAGGATCAGGATCCTCTGCTGATTCCGCACACTAACCGGGTCAATATATCACGTCTCCCCAAACCGCAGCTCAGATACTGAAGTCTTTGATCTTTATGAACTGGAGCACGAAATGAATTTTCACTTGTCAGGCAGCTTCACCGTACCACAGTACCACAGCTTCTCACCTGTCTGTTGGTCGAGGTGATGCCGTTATTTTCCAGTTTCTGGTCTTTTCCCTGATCTAAAATCCCCGTCTCCAGCAGACAACCCCGGTCGGGTACAACCACTTCCAAACCTCAATCCAAGAGCACATTTCTACATTTGATTTCCCTCTCTGTGAATCCGCTGGCGTTGCTCCAAGCCAGCTGTCATGTTTGTGTTCCCTCCTCACAGTGAGCGAGCTGACGATTGTGGTCCTGTCCCGGGGAAAGTGCGGTCTCTCCAAAGGCGTCACTCTCTATCTGGTGGCCATGGTCACGGCTGATCTGCTGGTCGTTGTCCTCGACCTGATACTGAGGCATATTCCGATTGTATATCGGGACGCCTTTATTTCCCTGTGGAATATCCGCGTGTGTAATATCCATGTGGTCCAGCTTTACGCAACCACCAACTGTTCTGTCTGGTTCACCGTCGCTTTCACCTTTGATCGGTTTGTGATCATTCGTTGTCAGAAGCTGAAAGCGAAATATTGCACCGAGAGAACAACGGCTGTGGTTCTGGGGGTGGTGACCGTGCTCAGCTGTTTGAAGAACATTTTCTGGTATTTCTTGCTCTCAGGTGACTACCTGCTTGATAATCTGCATTGGTTGTGCTGGGAAAGAGACGGTGTTCTGTCCTCAGTGGTTTGGAGCGCAGTCGAGTTCCTCCAGTACCTCCTCACGCCTGTTATTCCATATTTCCTCATTCGCCTGCTTAATGCTTTGACTATCAGGCACGTTTTAGTGGCGAGCAGCGCCCGCAGGAGACTCCGGAGTCGGAGCAGGCGCGAGAGTCCCAGAGAACCGGATATGGAGAGTCGCAGGAAATCCCTCATTTTACTGTTGGTTGTGTCGGGGAATTTCATCCTTTTGTGGTCGCTGTTTACGGTGAATTTTGTGTGGCTCCGATTTACTTACATTTCTGCGGCTGGATCTCCATCCTTGACCATAACTGGACTGAGCTCAATGTTGCAGCTCCTGAGCTGCTGCACGAACACGGCTCTTTGCGCGGTGACCCAGACTAAGTTCAGGGAGCAGCTGAAGGAGGTGGTGAAATATCCCCTCACTCTCATTGTGAGATGCGCACAGCGCACAAAGGAGCTGAGAAATTCGCGCCGCTGTCCCGACTGAACCAACTCCGTCTCTCCCACTCCAAACACACTAGGGGGAACAGGTAGGATCGGGCCGGGATTGTGAACTGGAAGGAATATCGTCTCAACTCTGTCACTTTGTTTTGTACTAAATTAACATTTTTCCTTGAACAAATTGTGTCTAATTCATGTTTAATCTGTTTCATTTGAGAATGTTGCTGGAAACTCGATGTGCCTGTGATGCTGCTGCAAGTAGGCTTTTCATTGCACCTGTGCTCTCGTGTACTTGTGCTACTGACAATAAACACGACCTCGACCTTGACTTTGAATTATCTGAAGTCGGATCTTCTCGGCAAAATTACTTCATGTTGTTTGAGGTTTCATTCACAGATCCAGAGAACTGGGTTAGAAGACAAAGTACAGCACAGGAACAGACCCTTCGGACCACGATGTTGTTCCGGACTAATTAAATAAGTTTTGAAATACTTAACCAGTGATCTTTTCCGCAAACACAATGTCCGCAACCCTCCAATTTCTGTACATCCACGTGCCCCAATCGTACTTCCGTCACAACGCCACAACAGACAAAACAATTCAGGCACCCAGACCCTCTATGCAAAAATACCTGCCGCACACATCTCCTCCGAATTTGCCCCCCTCACCTCAAAGGAAGTTAGTCTGGTATCAGACATTTCTTTACTGGAAAAAAAGATACCGGCTGTCTACTCTATCTGTGATTCTCCTAATCTTATGAACTGATATCAGTTCTCCCCTCAACATCTGACGATCCAGATAAAACAATCCAAGTTTGTCCAACTTCTCCTAACAGCACTTTCCCTCAAATCCAGACAACATCCTAGAATTTCGGCACTTTCTTCAAAGACTGAACATCCTTACAACAACGGGGCGATCAGAACTGAATGTAATACTCCAGATGCGGCCTGACCAGAGTCTCAAACAGCAATGAGATAACTTCCCGACTTTTGAACTCAGTGCTTGTTCTATTAGAGGCAAACGTGTCATACGCCTTATTTGCCAACCTGTCAACCTGTGTAGTCACTTTCAGAGAGCTATGGATATCCACCACAAGATCCCTCTGTCCATCAACACTGTTGAGGGTCTTTCCATTAATAATGTACAGTCATTTTATATTTGATCTCCAAAAGTGTAACACCGATCGTGTGGCCGGATTAAACTCCATCTCATAATTCTCCGCCCATATCTGCAACTGACCTATGTCCACTGTACCCTTTGTCAATCTTCAACACAATCCACAACACCACCAATATTTGTATCGTCTGCGAACTTACTAACTCACCCATCCACATTTTCATGCAGGTACAAAAAAACGTACAAAATAAGGAACAATCAGGTAGTGTTCATGGTCGGTTCAGTAATCTGATGGTCTCGGAAAAGAAGCCGTTCCTGGATCGTTGAGTGAGGGTCTTCATACTCCCTGATGGATGTAATGAAAACACCATTTCTCGGATGGTGATGCTCCTCAGTGATGGATGCCGCATTCTTGAGGCACCGCCTCTTGAAGATGTCCTCGATGGTGGGGTGAGGTGTTGTCATTCCGGTGATGGAGCTGGCTGACTCCTCAACCGCCAGCACCCTCTTTTGATTGGAGCCTCCGTGCCAGCAAACTGTCAGAATGTTCTCCTTGTTAATCTATAGAAATTTTCAATACCGTTAGATGACATACCAAATCTCCTCAAACTCCAATCCTCCAATCGAATTAGATCAGTGGATGTGGTGTACATGGATTTTAGTAAGGCGTTTGATAAAGTTCCTCATGGAAGGATTATTCAGAAAATCAGGGGGCATGGGATCCAGAGCAACTTGGCTGTGTGGATTCAGAATTGGCTCGCTCATGGAAGACAGAGGGTGCTGGTGTGACCAGTGGTGTTCCGCAGGGATTCGTGTTGGGACCCCTGTTCTTTGTCATTTTAAATATGATAGATGAGGATGTTGAAGGGTTGATTAGTAAGTTCGCTGATGATACAGAGGTTAGTGGTGTTGTGGATAGTGTAGAGGGTTGCTGCAGATTATAACAGGATATTGATCGAAAGCAGATCTGGGCTGAGAAGTGGCAGACGGAGATCAGTCCGGATAAATGTGAAGAGATACACTTCGGGATATTGAATTCGAAGGCAGAATACAAGGTTAATGCCAGGACTCTTAGCAGTGTGGAGGAACACGTCTTGGGGTCCACGTCAATAGATACCTCAGAGTGGTCAGACAGGTCGATGGGGTTGTTAAGAACGAATATGGTGTGTTGGTCTTCATTAGTCTGAGATTGAGCTCAAGAACCGCGACGTCATTTTGCAGCTCTACAGAAGTCTGGTTTGACCACACTAGTGAGTGTTTTGTTCAGTTCTGTCCGCCTCATTGAAGGAAGGATGAGCATGTCTTGTGAGGATAGGTTGAGTGCGCTAGGGCTTTTCTATTTGGAGACAAGGAGGATGTGACCTGATAGAGTTTTGCAAGAGTCATAGACCGAGTGGACAGTCAGAGACTTTATCCCAGGGCGACAATGGCTAACACGAGGGGACATAATTTTAATATGGTTGGAGGAAGGTATAAGGGGGATGTCAAGGGTAAGTTTTTATACAGATTGGTTGGTGCGTTGAACGCATTGCCTGTAGAGGTTGTGGGGGCTGATACATTGGGGACATTTAAGAGACTCTTATATAGACACATGAAGGATAGAGGAATGTGCGGCTTTGTGGGAGGGAAGGGTTAGATAGATGTTAAAGCAGGAAAAAATATCGGCAGAACATGGTAGGCAGAAGGGCCTGTACTGTGCTGTTGTCGTCCATGTTCTGTGTTCTATGGAATGTTCAGGGCGCTGAAATCAAACAGAGTCCTTGAGGATTTTTAAGAAACCAGAAAAGAACTCAAGAAGGGGATTTGGAGAGCCAGGAGGGGCCATGAAAAGTCCTTCGCAAGTCGGATTAAAAAGAATCCCAAGGAATTCTATACACACGTCAAGAGAAAGAGGACAACCAGTGAGAGGGTAGGACCAGTTTTCCAGCAACGATTCTTGGTAAGTGGGAGACCTTCAAAAGCGAAATATTTAGAGAACTGAATCTGTATGTTCCTGTTAGAATAAAAAGGCAAGGCTAACTGGATTAGGGAACCTGGGTTATCGAGGGATATTGGGGCCCTGGTTAAGAAAAAGGAGGTGGTGCATTTCAGGTATCGGCAGTTAGGATGGAATGAGGTCCTTGAGTAGTATAAGGAATGCAAGAGAACTCTTGAGTGAAATCAGGAGTGCAAAAAGAGGACATGAGGTTGCTGTGGTAGACATGGTGAAAGAGAATCTCAAGGGCGTCTGTTGCTATATTCAGATCAAAAGGATGGCAAGGGACAAAATCTGTCCTCTTGAAGATCAGCGTGGTCATCAACGTCTGGCGCCAAGAGGGATGGGGGAGATTTTATTTGAATTTTCTGAATCTGTATTTACTCTGGAGTCAGACACAGAGACTAAAGAACAAATGGCTAGTGAGGTCATGGAGCATATCCGAATTACAAAAGTTGCTGACTGTCTTGAGGCGAATAAAGGTGGATAAATCCCCAGGTCCTGACAGGTTGATCCCCTCGGACCTTGTGGGAGACGAGTGCAGAAATTTCGGTGGCCCTGGAATAAATACTGAGAACATCCTTAGCTACGTATGTGGTGCCGGAGGACTAGAGGATAGCCAGTTTTATTCCGTTGTTCAAGAAACGCCCGAAGAATATGCCGCAAAACTATAGGCCGGTGAGTCTGACGTTAGTTGTCAGTTGTGGGTAAATTTTTGGAATGTTTTCTGACAGATAGGATATATAAGTATTTGGATAGACAGGGCCTGATTAGGGATCGTCAACATGACTTTGTCCGTGGTAGATCATTTCCAACCAATCTTGTAGAGTTCTTCGAGGAGCTTGCCGGGTAAGTCGATGAGGAAAAAGCAGTGGATGTTGTTCACATGGACTTCAGCAAGGCCTTTGACAAAGTCTCACATGGGAGGCTGCTCCAAAAGGTTAAGCCGCTTGGCATCAGGATGAAGTAGTCAATTGGATTCAACGTTGGCTTAGCGGGAGAAGCCAAAGACGGGTAGTAGATGGTTGTCTCTCTGACTGTAGGCCTCTGACGAGTGGTGTGCCGCAGGGATCGGTGATGGATCCGTTGTTGTTTATCATCTATATTAATGATTTAGATGATAATGTGGAAAACGGGATCAGCACATTTGCGGATGACACCAAGACTGCGGGCGTAGTGGACAAGTGAGGAAAGCAATCAAAGTTTGCAAAGTGATCTGGACCAGCTGGGAACATGGGCTGAAAAATGGCAGATGGAATTTAATGCAGACAGGTGTGAGGTGATGCGCTTTGGGAAGACAAACCAAGGTAAGGCTGACACAGTGATTGGTAGGGCACTGAGGACTGTGGTAGAACAAAGTGACCTGGTAATACACATCCATAATTACTTGACCTGAGAATACCGATCCTTAACCACCCCTTAGAGCAGGTACTTCTAGGGTTCAGGAGGTAGATAGAAGAGTGACTGTCAGGGAGTAAAAAAGAAAAGGAAAGGTAAAAGGCAGACAGTGCAGAGGACCCGGACGCTGTTCCCCTAAATAACAGGTTTTCTGCTTCGGAAGCTGTTGAGGGGGATGACCTGCAGGTACCAAGCAGCAGTAGCCAGGTCTCTGGCACTGGGACCTGTCCTGCTGCTCAGAAGTGAAGTGAAGAGGAGGAAGGCAGTAGTGATAGGGGACTCGATAGTCAGGGAAACAGATAGGATGTTCTGTGGAAGTGAGAATGAATCCCGGATGGTATGTTGCTTCCCAGGTGCCAAGGTCCGGGATGTCTCTGATCGGGTCCACAGTATTCTTGACCGGGAGGGATAACAGCCAGAAGTCGTGGTAAATGTTGGTAACAACGACATAGGTGGGAAGAAGGATGACGTCCTGAAAAGTGAGTTTTGGGAGCTGTCAGAATGCTGAAGAACAGGACCTCAACGGCAGCAATCTCAGGATTGCTGCCAGTGCCACCTGATGGTGAAGGTAATAATAGGAGCAGAGGGCAGATAAATGCGTGGTTGAGGAGTTTGTCTAGGAGGGATCTCTTCTGTGTAAGGTGGGACCTGTACAGGGAGGACGGGTTACACCTGAACACGAGGGGGCCAATATCCTTGCAGGTAGGTTTGCTAGGGTGGTTCAGGAGGGTTTAAACTAGTTTTGATGGTGGGTGGTAACCAGAGGGGTGGGTTAGAGGAAGACGTGGATGTGGAAAAGTCATATCTAACATCTAGAGAGGATTTGAGGAAGGAGAAGCAGAGTACAGGGTATAAAAGTAGAAAGGTGGATGGGCTCAAATGCATTTATGTAAATGCAAGAAGTATCAGGAATAAGGGTGACGAACAGAGCTTGGATAAGTACATGGGACAATGATATTGTGGCTCTTGCAGAGACTTGGCTGTCACCAGGGCAGGAATATGTCTGGAATTTGCCTGGATTTCAGTGTTTTAAAAGGGATAGGGAGGGGGGAGAAGAGGGGCAGTGGTGGCATTACTTGTCAGTGATACTATTACAGCTGCAGAAAGTGTGGATAATACAGAGGGATCCTCTCTAGAGTCAGTATGGGTGGCAATTAGGAAGAAGAAATTGGCAGTTACTCTCCTGGGAGTATTCTGTAGGCCCCCCGGTAGCAGCAGGAATACTTAGGAGCAGATTGGGAGGTGGATTTTGGAAACGTGCAAGAATATCAGGGTGGCTATCATGGGAGACTTCAACTTCCCAAATATTAATTGGCACCTTCTTAGTGCCAAAGGTTTAGAGGGGCAGAGTTTGTTAAGTGTGTCCAGGACGGGTTCCTGTCACAGTATGTTGACAGGTCGACGAGAGGGAATGCTCGATTAGATCTAGTATTAGGTAATGATCCAGGTCAGGTGACAGAACTCTCGGTGGTGGAGCATTTGGAGGACAGTGACCACCTACCCAAACTTTTAACATTGTCAAGGACAAGGGTAGGAGTAGAGAGAGTGGGAAGATATTTAATTGGGGAAGGGAAAATTATGAGGCAATAAGGCGAAAAACTTGACAATGCAAAATGGGCTGACATTTTTGAAGCGTACTATGCAGATGTCGTCTTTGTTCAGGGATCTCTTGCAGGATGTTATGGATAAATTTGTCCGGTCCGGCAGAAAAGGAATGGCAGGGTGTAGGAACCATTGGTGACAAGAGAGGTGGAACAAATAGTAAGAAGAAGGCAGCATACATAAGGTGTAAGCAGCAAGGATCAGATGGGTCTTGTGAGGAATATAGAGTAGCAAGTAGGGAACTTAATAAAGGGCTGAGGAGAGCAAGCAGGGAACATGAAAAGGCTTTGGCGTGTGCATTAAGTAGAATCCCAAGGCTTTTATTCTCGTATTGAAGGGCAGAAGAATGAAACAGAGTAAAGGTAGGACCGATAAGAGACAAAGGTAGGAAGATGTGCCTGGAAGCTGTGGAAGTGGGTGAGGTTCACAGTGAATACTCCTCTTCAGTGTTCACCAAAGAGGAAGGTCTTTATGATGCTGAGTAGAGTGTTGGTAAGGGTAATGTTCTAGAGTATGTAGCTGTCACAGAGAGGATGTGTTGGAGTTGTTAGAAAATATTGGGACAGATAAGTCCCCGGGGACTGAAGGAATATTCCCCAGGCTGCTTCGTGAGGCGAGGGATGAGATTGCTGAACAGTTGGTTGGTATCTTTGAGTCCTTGTTGTACACGGGGATGGTTACCGGAGGATTGGAGGGTGGATTTGTTGTCCCCTTATTCAAAAAAGGTAGTAGGGACAGTTCAGGGAATTACATATCAGTGAGCCTTACATCTGTGGTGGATAAGCTGTGAGAAATGATTCTAAGAGATCGGATCTATGAACATTTAGAGAATCATGGACTGATTAGGGACACCCAGCATGGCTTTGTGAAGGGAAGATCTTGCGTCACAAGCCTGATAGGGTTCTTTCTGATAGGAGGTAGTGCAGTGGCTGTGGTTTACATGAATTTTAGTAAGGCGTTTCATAAGGTTCCACATAGTTGGCCTCTTCAGAAGTTCAGAGGCCATGGGATCCAGGGAGGCTTGGAAGTGTGGATTCAGAA
The DNA here is from genome assembly GCF_009764475.1 of Pristis pectinata. NCBI lineage: Eukaryota > Metazoa > Chordata > Chondrichthyes > Rhinopristiformes > Pristidae > Pristis > Pristis pectinata. The sequence goes on from NC_067417.1 coordinate 53,668,928, forward strand.
TTTGCTTGCCTGCAGAAAGCAGAGGGTTGTGGTGGAGGGAGTGCATTCGGAATGGAGGGCTGTGACTAGTGGTGTCCCACAGGGATCAGTTCTGGGACCTCTATTTTTTGTGATATTTATTAATGACTTAGATGAGGGGGTGGAAGGCTGGGTTAGCAAGTTTTCAGATAACACAAAGATCGGTGGTGTTGTGGATAATGTGGAGGGCTGTCGAAGATTACAGAGGGATATTGATAGGATGCCGTGAGACCTCACAGAACAGACTGCAGACTCTATCTCTGTATGAAGTGTACAATGAATTGCAGATGCTACATTAACTGGTGACAGAGGAGGCGCTGCAGGTTTGCTCCTTACATGTAGGAATTGTGCAGGGCGAGTAAGAGTCCGGGTATGTACATTCGGGGACACCACAACGGTTGGTAGATCATTTCTCACAGGTTCACAGCGGGACTGGGAAAGCAACAGGTCACCAACACACTGTCTTCTCACCTCGGACTGAACCCTCGCGTCTCCATGTCCATCCGTCCGTCGTCGTCTGCCATCAAATGTAGCTTTGCTTCCGGAATTGGAGGAACCGGGCCTGGCGACACCGAACGTGTCCATCAGGCCCGGCCACGAGACTTTTTTGAAGGAAGAAAAACGTGTGTTTAAGTTCCTACCCCGATGGTGATGCAGGTTCAGTGTGGTATCTCTTCTTCTGCGATCTGACCTGCTGAATGTGCAGCACACTCCGCCGTCCCAGCAGCAGCTGATCCCGAAAGTTTGAGGAACTCCATCCCGATATTTATGAGATCGTTTGCAGAAATACAGCACAGCCAAGACTCATGAAATAAAACGTTGGGTGAAACGAAAATACAACATTTTGTTTTGTTGCACACGAGGGAGGAGTGAACGCGATAAACACGGCGCGGGACACTGCTCGAAGCTGACGCGCTTAAAACGCATGTGTTTAAATCAGATGACACAGTTGTGATGGAGGGGTGAGCGACAGAATAGAAGCAAAGCAACATTGGTAAAACGACCATGACAGGACTCGAACCTGCAAACTTCTGGTAATTTCCCACCAAACACCGAAGTCAGACGCCTTATCCATTAGGCCACACGGTCGCACCCTATGGGAAACGCCAAGAGACAAACTAAGAAACCTGCTGGTCCGATATCCTGTGAGAGAGTGAGAAGGAGGGAAGCATGTCGCAAGCCCGGAGAGAACTAACAGCTGTCAAGAGTTTCCACATGTGGAATGATTCCGGGATGGAGCTGAATGTAATTACACACTGAACAGCATTTTCATCCCTGTTGGGAAGTTAGTATGTTCACTTTTCCTGCTCCGCCCCTTCCCGCTGGCAGATACAATGAGGTCAAGCTGGTTCAGTGAGATGGATGGAATGAGTTGTTTCAGGCCGTAATTAATTGTGAGTAATGAGGACCACTTGAGGCAGACATCACGTTCCCTTCTCATAGGGTCAACTGCAGCACCACACTATTCCTCTCATTAACATACCAGTGCAATGCATCATCCAACGGGGTTGATCAAGGAACGAGTAAACAGAAGTATATTTCAAGCTGTGCAGCACCAACAACAATCACTAATTAAGAATCTTTTGTTACAGAAATAAGTGAAGCAATATCGATCAGAATTTGAAGCAGAACATGTATAAGTATGAAATTTGGTTACAAATCCTGAGAACATTGAGAAATGTAAATTGTATCATGATAAAGGATCTGCACATTTCCGTCTCTCGCTTCTCACACAGAAGAGATGCAAAGGACAGAATTATATCCAGATCTGGTTAAGAACACGAGGTCAAACTGCAGAGGGTTTGCCTGCGTCAGTCCCAGGGAAATGTGCTCCCGAAGTTGAACACATTTACACCATCAGCCACCTCCCTTGCTGGAAGCGATTACATGCCGGTAGCATCCGGTTACCTTTTATTCCCACCTCGTTAAATGGACAAAAAAGCAATTGGTTTCCATTTCCGTACCACCTGAGGAAGTTGTAAAACGCCGGCTATCGATTAGCTTGTCCATTTTATTTGAACTTTTGAGTACTTCTCCTGAAGCTGTGATGAGATCAAACTTAAAGAGCGGATGTGACCCTTGGGGGTTTGAGGTGCTGCGAATGGAGGAGAGGAAGCGTTCAATAAATCAGGCCGAATTGTCACTGCGGAGAATCCGTTCCTGGATATGGTGATACAATGTTTGGAAGTAGACGGAGCAGTGAATCTGTAGAAACGAGCAGAATCTGAAGCAATTCCCTCGCCAGCAGACGAACAAGAGAAGTTAATGCAAGTAGCATTTCATTATTACAGCTGTGGGACGGCGCGGGGGCTCCGTGGTTTAACTGGTTAAAGCGCCTGTCTTGTAAACAGGAGATTCTGGGTTCACCTCCCAGCGGAGCCTTTAATTTATGGGGTGAATTGCCGTGTGATGAAGGCGGGTTCCTTGCAATCACCGCCGTTCACGCACCTCAAAACATAAAACAAAAAGCAACACAACAAATAAACAGCCCCCAAAACGCAACAGGTCCGTTGGTGTCTCCGGAGCAAGCAACAGGGCAAGCGGTTCAACCAGATGACGTATCCGATGACTTTGTTTTGAGCTTCCTTGCGTTTTTCCGACGTGGTGTTAGTTTTGGTTGACAACTGTTTGCAAACGTGGCCGTGTCCTGCTTTGTGAACTTGCCCTGGTCCTGTTGACAAGCAATCCCACCCCGCGTTGCACAGGTCTTTTGGACTCGAACTCCGTCTAGTTCGCTGTATATTTCAAGACACGGTAGAAGTCGTGCTGAGGATAAGAGGTGGAATGCAGTTTGATATTGGACACTGTTGCACACATTTGTTTCGTATCAATGGGCCACGATCGCTACCTCTGCACAATCTCCCACAGCAACTCAGGACTGTTCTGCAGCCTTGCAGTGATGTTATTGACCCTGGCAGCAATGCAGGATCATTGTCACGGTGATTTGTGATTTGTTTTTAGATGTTGTTCTGCAAAACATTTCCCTATTTATTTTTAATACTGCAACAGGTAATATTGGGTGCAGTAGGTTTGCATCCAATGGCATTGGTGGGATTCGAACCCACGCCTCCGTGGAGACTGGAGCCTTAATCAGCGCCTTAGACTGCTCGGCCACACTACCGCACAGCGTAGTTGTTTTTCGTTTATTATAAAACAACGGTCATTGGTTGAACATGTTAATCTTGGAAATTTTGTGCCCTCCGTGTTTGATTTGAAACTATTTGTCCCAGATAGAGTGCTTGAGGCTTGATGCGGCTTCCCGTTTTCCAATCCATCCACTGTCTCTTCAAAGTATACCGGAGACAGACTTAGTCAACAGTTGTCACGTGAGACGGCAAGGTGGCAGACGACGAGGTTTTTCAGACGTCAGTGCAGTGACGCTAATTGTCCTGAGTACTCTCAGTGTCGACGTGGGTCAAAAGGGTTCAACTCAGACATTTCCAGCGGATGCACAGAGTGACCTCACCAACATATCTGCCTGTGTTCTTACATCCAGCGAGAATTGGGCATGTAAATCAAGACGTCCATAAAGTGTGCTCAAATGTCCTTCATCGAAATGAAGCAATCTCAGCTGCCGCTGATTAAAATTTCAAATAAAATCACTCGCATTGGCTGCGATACCAGAAAATCTCTTCTGGACCCCTCTGGGATATTCACAACCGTTCTAATATGTGTGAACACATATATTCAGAAACGTCCAAAATTGGCTGAAGTTCTCGTGAAGTCTTTATGATTTAATGACGGTTACTCGCCGTTGCCTTTACTGCAATCAGGAATACTTGCACCACACCAGAAACTGTTCTGTCTGCACTGGTCTACCTATTGCCCTCTCATCTGAGTTTTTAATTCAAAGAAGTAACAAAGATTACCATTTCGAAACGGAGTTTCTGCGAATATTGGAAACAGCATAAACTGGGCACTTGCATATTGTGAGGGACAGGTTCCGGGTAAAATGTGACGTTATTTTCTGAATTATAGAAGAGATATTTGTCGATTCTTACTTCAGAAAGTGTTTTAATTACCAGGAACCGAATGCAAGTGGCTTGTCAAATCTGCAACATTAATGGAATGGAAGAAGTTGAGTCAACTGAAGGCAACCAAATATATAAATCATTTACCTACACACAAACATCCGTGCACATCGGAAAGACCGAACAGCACCCAGACACCCAGTCATTCAACCCTGCATTCCAGCCAAACTCATTATCGTATCAGCCGCTTTCTGTCAAGTATTCATCTGCCCCGTCTTTGAAATCATCAAAAACTCAGTACTCGCAACAATTTTCCCGAGAAGTTCCACAGACTCGGGCGATCTGAGAGAAAATAATCACGTCCTTTCTGTGTTTAAGTGAACGATTCGATTATTTCAAACCATGACCTAGATTTCTAGATTATCTAACATCAGGTGATGTCATCACCCACTCGAATTCTGACCATGTTTATCGTTGTAGCGATTTCGGACAAAATACTGACTCTGGTGGGACTCGATCCCACAACCTTTGAATCGCTTGGTTACAGATCATTAGAAGTCCAACACACTATACATTGCGCTACGGAGCCCACAGTATCCGCCTTTGGTGTAGAATTAAAGCTACTGAAGAGAGCATCGTATTTCGTCTAACGCAGACTTGCGTTCGTTTCATTTCATTCTTTCACTAAAGAAGAGACAAAACCAGCCCCACAGTTTTTATCCTATTGCAGCACGGAATTCCTCGATAGGATTTTTCAAACAATTTGAGGGCACGGATTTCTGATGACGCGGCAGCATATTTGAGTCTGCGCAGAAGAGACTCACATGCGTTTCTCCTCTTGCAGAGAGCGCCGCACAGTAAATCTTCTCCAGCACCGGTGAGAAAATAACTGACATCTGCTGGATTGCGAGCAATGTCGGGAACATGCTTTCCAAGCCCACGGCAGAAGCAAGACCCTTAAAGCTGTTCTTTAAATCACTGCGCCATTCAGTTGCATGCACCGTTTCATTGCACGTAAAGTGGTTAAGTTTGAAGTCAATTGCAGGATAGAAATCCAACGCTTAGTTTTTTGCACCATCGAGGCCAGAGTATTAGATCCGGGTTCAGACCACACCTCGTCCCGTCTGGCAGTGGTGTGCAGTTCCGCCTTGGACTGTATGGGTTTCCTGCATGTTCACCGGTTTCCTCCCATGTCCCAAGGACACAAAGGTTGGTATATTCTTTGGTCACCGTAACATGGCCACAGTGTGTCGGTGATGGATAGAATCTGGGCTCAAGTGATAGGAATATGGGAAGAATAAAGAAAGATTGGCGTTTGTTGGTGGTGAATTTTTCTTGAGGATTGGGTGGACGGAAAAGCCTGCTTTCCTGCTATATCCCTCTCTGCCTCCGTGACTATATCGCTGTATGGCTCATGTTTATGCGGGCATTTTGTTTTTTCAGCATCGCAGTCGGTGGGAGAATATCTGGGAAAAACACCAAGGACTCATTAAATGATGATCGAGCATCATCAGTGGAATAATGACTGAAATCACAATTCTTGTCCAATTTCCATTACAATGCGTATTGTTCATATTGAAACATTCGAACATAAATTTGGAAGAATATTTATCCGTGCTTAAATGTGGAATGAAGTTAAAACAAAAGTAAAATGGAAATATGATCTGTGGAGGGAGAGGAAATTAAAGTTTCAGAGCTCTCAGACGATATCGACACATCTCGCCGTCTCTGACCAACAGAGCAATCCGGCATTTGTGTCGCTGCACCGTTACATTGTCTGTCAATGGGCTTTGGCATCAGCTGTCTCTGTGGCACAATCGGCCAGAGCTTTTGGCTGTTAACCGAAATGTTTGTGGATCGAGCCCACCCAGGGACGGTGAGCTCAGGTTTTCTCCACGACATTAAACACTTCAGCGCAAACAACCAGAAATGTTTTTTGTTTCTTTCTTTTCATTCTTTGGAGTCGACATGATCCATATGATTCCATTACAAATATAAGTTCATATCATTCACATACCATGCAAAATACATGTCATATTTTAGCAGTCACCAAGGTCAACACGATTTGAAGCTCTCACATCTAAGGAAATGGTGATTTGCTGTTTCAGCTCCCCCAGAAGTGTTGAATGTCGAGGAGGAAACCTGAGCTCACCGTCCCTGGGTGGGCTCGAACCACAAACCTTTCGCTTAACAGCCAAACGCTCTGGCCTATTGTGCCACAGGGATAGCTGATGCCAAATCCCATTGACAGACAATGTAACGGTGCAGCGACACAAATCAAACACTTAATACCATTTCCCATTCTGCGCTTTCGCTGTGAATTGATTTCTCGTGGTTTTGGGAGGTTTTTAACATTTTCTAATTGATGGATTAGGATTAATTAGAACTAACCATTTAAATATCCGTGTGGCGATCTCTGAAGTAATGGTGGATAATACAAGTCATTGCCTTCGTCGGTTCTTTGTAGTTTTCTTAAATTAAAGATTTGCGAATATTGGATTTCAAGAATCATTTTCTCATGTTCCCAACAGAGCTGTAAAGCAGCTCGCTGTCAGTTAAAAGAAAACGTGAGAGCGAGAAAGGGAAGCGAAGTGACAGAGAAGGACCATCTGAAGGTGGAATAAGATGAAATTGGCAACAATCGGAATGAAAGCTTTGACCTCTGTGTCAGGAAGCAGCAGCAATGCAGTATTCGATGTTCTGAAAGAGAGTTGAGAGATGAGATGGAGCCGACTCCGAAACATATCTTTATTCTCCTCCTTGTTTCTCGGATTCAACGTACCTGATGTAGTCATGAAAATCTTCAGCGAGGTAACAGGCCTTTCGGCCTAATACGTCCATGCTGACGAATGAATATACCTGATCCAATCAAATTAGCCTGAGTTGGGCCCATATTCCTCGGAACCACTCCTAACCATGTAACTGCCAGGGTATCTTTGAAATTTAAACTTGCACCCACCTCTCCACTTCCTCTGGCACCCAGTCGATATGGACTCCACCACCTGTGTTAACAATGTGTCCATCAGATCCCCTCTTAATATTACCCAGTCACCCGAAACTTATCCCCTCCATTTTCAGTCTATGCTACCAAAGAAAAAGAGACAGTAACAATCCAACTTATCTATGCCCATTATGCCCATTAAGATTTTATCAACCTCTAAATGTCAGTCCTCAACCTCCGTTGCTCCAGGGTAAAAACACAGATCATCTAATCTCTCCTGGTTAGTGAAGCTGTCCAGTGGTCACCCTTGTGAATATGTTCTGTACGCTCTACAGGTGAACGACATCTTCCCTGCAGCGAGTTGACCAGAATTGCACACAGTTCCCCACGTGTCATGTGTCATGTTCATCAGTGTCATGTACAGCTCTAACATGACGTCACAATTTTGTACTCAGTTCCCTGACTAATGAGAGCACGCGTGACAAGCATCGTCTCCACCAACCTGTCTACCTGTGTCGTCAAATTCCGGAAAGTATGTCCTTACACGCTGAGGTCTCTAGGTTCTACAACACTTCACAGGAAGCTCTTATCTCCCTGGTTTAACATCCCAAAATGCGACTCTTCGCAGTTGTCCCAGTTAATTCATCTGCCGTTCCTCGCCTACTTTGACAGTTGATTAAAGTCCTGTTGTTATTTCACATAACCTACTTCATTCTCCCACCAATATCGGTGTCTCCCGCACAGGTGATAACAACGCTACCTCAGTTTTTATCTCTATCGTTGATATGGATGTGACAAAAAAGGGACGCAGCACATATCCATGTGGAACTCCACCGGTCACAGGCTTCCAATAAAAAAGTGCAACTCCCCACTACAGGAAACCGACTCCCAGCACCACGCCAATTGACTCGTTCTCACTGAGTCCCATGTGATCCAACCTTCATGAACAGCCTCCCACGCGGGTATTTTCACAGGCCTTGATAAAGTCGATATTCCTAGAAATGTCCACCGCCCTGGCCTTGTCGATCTTCGCGGTCATCTCTTCAAAGCTCAATCAAATTCGTGAGTTTCATTCGCACAAATCGGTGCTGACTCTCCCTATAGGGTCGATAACTTCCCAAATGCAGGTCGATTCTGTTTCTCGGAATATCTTCGAGTCACTTTCCCATCATAAATCCCTTCACCGGCCAGTAGTACCCTGGTTTGTTTTTTCACCTACACTTCTCTCTCTATTTCACCTACCCCCATCCCCAAGATCGCTCAAACATTTTTAGAACATCGTTAACCACGTGAAAGCTACCGGAGGACGGGAGGGTGTCCAGTGAGGAAGAAGAAGGTATAGAGGAATGTAATGATGGACAGAATATGGAAGAACATCTGAGAGCAAGAGACTGAAAGGGAAGCAGAGCAGAAAAGCGTGCGCTGGACAGAGATGGAAAGAGAACGTCAGGGAGCGAGCGAGAGAGAGAGAGAGAGAGAGAGAGGCGGAGGGTAGATGAAAAGATGGGACATTGTTTGTGAGAGAAAGTCTGGAAGGTGACAAAAAACAGAGTCAATTAATTCAGGAGCAGGTCGTTCGGTCTGTCGAGTTCGACCCTCCATTCAATAATGTTTGGCCGATTTCAAGACAATTTTCTGTCTTTTGCTTTGTAGCAATTTCCAGAAATTGCTTGTCAATTTCTGGAATTCGAACTCTGTCTGTGCTAAACGAAGCCATTGACCGAGTCTTCACAGCGGTCCCATGGGAGAATTCACCTGAATCGAGATATTTCTCCTCCTTTCAGTCCTAAATAACCGTCTCCTTCAGAAAGTGAGAGAATAAAACAGAAAGCAGGAGACAGACGCGGAGTGAAGCAGTTTCTCTGAGAGATGACGAGAGGGAAAGAGAGAGAGAGATGGAGAATGAGAGAGAGAGACAGATAGAGAGCGCAAACATGACGGACGTAATTTGGTTTCACGGCAGTTATGCGGAATTTAACTGAATGAAGTTCTTCTGACTTCAAAGCAAAATCTCTTGCCTCTGTTTCCAAGGTGAATGGGAACGCCCAGAAGACGCACTCGCCTCACCACCTGGAGCAGGATCCAAAATTATGTTCTTGTCCAGGATCAAAGTGGGGACCTTTCGCGTGTGAGGCGAAAGTGATAACCGCTACACGACAGAAACCACGGCGCCCTGTGATGCCATTTTACACAGAACATGTAATCCGGGGAACGTTGAAAATAAAACAGAGGAAAAGAGTCCAGTGAAGTCGGTCCGTTCTGGGAGGAAGCAGAAGCTGGGTAAAGGTTTCAACGTGTTTCCACCGGTGTCGGACAGTGACTGTCAGACCATCATGTTCACAATCACACTGAGGAAGTAAAGGGATAAACATTGTAAACATACCTATAGCTTGTAGAAAAATACCTGGCAGGTAACAGCACGCAAGCTGCTGACTCAATGGATAAGATGTTAATTACTTTGTCCGGGACCTTGGTCAGTCCAGTTCTGCCAGACAATAGGAGTACTGGGTGCAAAAAACAACGAGGTGGAAGCTGGTCCTAAACAATGGGGGGGGGGGGGGATACCTGTCTTTGAATTTATTGATTATAACTCAATTATGATGGACAATAGGTGCGATGTCTGTCTCGGGATCTCTGTGGCTTGACCGAAACTCGCGGCGCCGCATGCATTAAGTGTGCGTGACAATATCTGTATAAATTTCTGTCTGCTCTTTTGTACGGGGAGAACTCGGGAAGCGACTCTTCACGAGTGCTGAAGAGACCTCTCCTCAGCGGTGCACTGCTAATTAACGCCTTTTATCGTAGCGACCTCGTGGAACTGTGTTACTTTACAGCGGACAGAAGTGAGAACTTAACTTCGAGACGACAATTTGGCGACCTAGCCTGGAGCCCAAGACGAGGTTTCGGAAGCGGCGTGAGCGATCGACGGGGATAACGTCTACCTGAGACGGAAGAGCCCACAGAATCAGATTCACCGTGATCCCTCTCAGGGAGTCGGACACCTGATCGGTCGCTTCGCTTGTCGAATATCCTCTGACGGACTCCTCGCGAACCTCTCCGAGTGCTACAGGTAAGAGGGGTTCGAGTCCCTAGTTAAGTTAATTTCGTGTTCGGGGTTCCAGTCCCCAGTCAAGGTAATTTCAGGTTCGGGATTATAGTACCCAGTTTCGTTAGTTTCGAGTTTAGTGTTCGGGGCCCCAGTTTCGGGTTAGGGGTTCGAGTCCCCAGTTTCGGGTTTGGGGTTCGAGTCCCCAGGTTTGGGTTTTAAGTTTGTGAATTTCAAGGTTTTGTGGTCTAAGTTTTGAGATCGGTTCTCCGGTACTACCACCATGCCTTAGACCGGTTCTCATGAGGGGAAATCCCCCACGGAGAGGTCAGGAACCCGAAGAAGGTGGACGAAAGAGACCGATCTTATAGATAATTGCAGCGATGTGTACCATACGATCGGGTAGAATACAAAATGGCACAAACTCTCAATAAGTCTGGGTCCAATACCCCACTATCTAAGTTATGTAAAGACGATCCGAATAATGATAGTAACTTCCGTAAATTATCGGCGTGCTTCAATAAAAAATTAGGAAATGAAATATGGCCACTGGGGGGATGTTGAGATGTGAATGTGCCCAAAAGCAGAAAGGGCGATTTGGGAGCTTAATATGGGGGAAAAATGGAAAATATTAATGTCTACTTGGAGAAAAACAGCGAAGACCTAACAAATAAATCTAAACAGAGTAGTTGGGGACATAATGAGCGCAGAAGATGAATTAGTGTGTGTGATGAAAAGGGAAATCCCAAGAGTTGGGAAGTTCTGAAGTCTCAGTGCGGAGACCACGATGCTGAGAGGAACAGAAGGGAGAGAGAAGGGGTATATCAGGAGAATAAGATAAACGTAGGAATAAAAATAAAAGAAATAAGGATAAAGTGGAGGTACCTCCCGACATGTCTGGCGTGCCCCTGTTGTTCCAAAGTAATGATACGGACGAAAATTAGGAGGATAGGATGGTCCGACCCGCAGCCCCTACAGACCACCCCCCCCCACCGTTTCACTAACTCCACCATATAATGCAACTACTCCGCAAACAGTTCCGCCCTCACCACCAACGACTGTTTGCCACGTCCCGTCCCAAGGACAAATCCATGGTCCTATTAAGTCCCGAGCCAGGAATCAGCTTAGAGGGAGAGAAAGCCTGCATACCAACGGCTCTAAGACCACAGACAAGCGACGGAACTTTTTGGTCGGGGACAGACCTTTAATAGATTCACAGACAGACACATTATAACTCTGATTCTACCCATGATTATGACGACCCTAAAGATCCCGGCCCACCACCTGTGTTGAATAAGGTAAAGGAAGCCAAGGTTAAAAAACAATTCCCCAACAGCAGTGTTCCCAATCCCGATCCAACCCAAGCGAGCTCTAATCCTACGATCCAAATCTACACCCCTTGGAAGCCTCAGGAGATGTGCCTAGTAATGAATCAGGCGCCCAACCGTAAAACCAACCCGGAGGATTTCATAGATTATGTGATCGGAACAATTCAGCTGTACCAAGCCATCCGCCAATACCGTTTCAGTTTTGTTGCATGGCCTTCCCAACAAATGAGGCGGAAGGGTGGAAAGAACACCTGGAAAACTATGCGGACTGGACAGCCTTTCAGGCGGCCGTCCGGCCTCAGGACCATGTAACCACCCTTGGAACTGCCCTTCGCAAAACCCCCCAACAGCCAATTGACATAACTAAGGTTTGAGAATGCCGACCGATACAGGGTGAGGACGGGCCAGATTTTTGGGACCATTTCTGCTCGATTTACGGTACCTATGCTGGTGACGATGCCGACAACAGAGGCAATGCCTCCCCCCTTGTAAAGCCCTCCTATTACAATGTATTCCTGAGGGAGTGGCGTCAGATACTCGCATTAATAACACGAATTGGCCTGACCATACACAATAAGCCATGATGAGAGCCCTAGTCCACTTCTGGAGTAACAGTTGCAATTCGGAAGCCACAAAGGTAATACAGGAAATGCTCCAGAGACCCCCTCGACCCCGACCTCTCCACTACGTTAATACGGGATATCAAATGGAATGGCAGTTTTGCGTTCAAGGAGGGGTTGCCCGGCCTGGTAAAGGATATCTACTGTTCCTAAACGACGCAAGAGCCCCAGCGTACGGGCCCCCTTGTGAGCCACCACCACCCTCCCGTAATTACGCAGGACCCAGGGGACATCGACAACCTACACCGGCGAGCGTCAGGTCGACAGGATGCTATCTTTGTGGCGCACCTGACCATTGGCGGCGGGACTGCTCCCACTACCGCCATCGGCAGACTTGACCCCCCGCCTCAGTTACATTGAGCGGGCTGGAGGGACAGGAAAGATCCCACCCCTTAACTGAACCTTTACAAGCGAAGTTTAGAAATCGTTAATGTCTGATCCAATTCGCAGTAACCACAAACCTAGGGGTTAACTTGGCCGGGAGAGACCTGCTCTTCTCCCTCTAACTAAAAATACGATGCCTGGATGAAGGAATTACCATTACTGGTCCTAAACCCCATGGGGTCCTCTGGATTCACCAGCCTCCACAGTGGTGGACGGTGGACTTCACGAACGGAGATTTTGACCCCCCCTTGGAAATCCCTGACCAGCATGTGACACTAGCTTCTGACCCCACAGGGCTCTCAGGAGAGCTAGAATGATTGTATGCTCTCTTCCTGGGTAGCATGGTGACTGTAACTATTTTATGGGAACTAGTGGGTAAGGAGCGGGTAGTAATTTTTGTTGAAGTACCTAATGAATTGTGGAATCAGTCAGGCTTGATGTCCCCTCACATTACCCTGTCAGTTAATGAGGGTCATAAACTGAAGGAGCTGGGAGTCCTAGCCCACTGGCTTGAGGCACAGGCAGAAACAAGCCTTTACGGGGTTACCCAGACTTCCAGAAGGGACCCTGACTTATTACCTCACCCCTTTCTCGGTGACAGGCTGTTCACGCCACCATCAGCCCCACCGACTCCCTTGGGATGAGTCAACCTCCGATTTATGGGTGGCATCGAAAGCTGAGGTAGGATTCACCCCAGTTTTTCCTTCCAAATCCCTGTAAGACCAGGAGCACAACTGCCTTCCGTCACACAGTACCTCTTCTTGGAGAGAGGCAGTTTAGGGAATAACCCATTTAATAGATTCATTCTGCAAACAGGGCATTCTGATTCCTTGCCAATCACCTTGAAACACCCCCATTTTACACGTCCCCAAACCCGTACGGACGGAATGTTGCCTTGTACAAGATCTGAGTAAGATCAATGAGATAGTGGAGCCACTACATCCCGTCGTCCCGAACCCAGACACCATTTTCAGCAGCATCCCTGCCAATTCCTGAATTTTTACTATTCTCGTCCTGCAGCGTGCATTTTTTGCAATTTCCCTACCTCCCGACTCGCAGTACCTGTTTGCTTTCACCTTCCAATTTCAACAATACTCCTGGACGCGGCTCCCGCAAGGTTTTATACACTCTCCGACTATTTTCCCAAGTTTTGCAGAAACAACTCCGGGTTGAAACTTTCTGACAAATCCGCCGTTGTCCCGTATGTCGATGAACTTTTATTGGCAAGCCCCTTGGATCCCGTCAACATCGCGGACACCAATAGACTACATAAAGCACTCCACTCTTGGGGATATGTAACACCTCCACAGAAAGTAAAACGAACCCAGCTTCAGGTGAAATTTTTGGCACCCTCTGAAGTGCTACTGAGCGGCGGATCACTCCTGAACGTGTTGCACCCATCATTGTTACCCCGCCACCCGTTACCGCGAAGGGTATGCGCGCCTTCTTAGGTTCAGTAAATTTCTGCAGGCAGTGGCTACTTAACGTGGCCTTCCTTACTATGCACCTCACCCCACTGCCTTCAATCCAGTCCGTGGGACCTTTTGAATTTACGGAGGAGCAAAAGGAGGCCTTTAACAAGCTCAAACAGGCCCTTGCCAGCGCCCCGGCCCTGGGACGCACTCCATATGACAGCTCATTGCAGCTTTTTGTGAATGTTCTGGAGGACTGCGCTGCAGCCGACCTGACGCAAACCCATGGGGATACAAAAAGACCGGAGGCATATTACTCCACGCGGCTGGTCCCAGGTTCCAAGGGGCTCCCGCCGTGCTCACAGAAGCTTCCAGCCATCTATCCCCTTGTAACAGCACCCTCCAATATAACCCTGCAACAGACAGTAGTTGTTTATTCCTCCCATATCGTAACGGCACTCCTGACCTCTCATCAGACACAACACCTTCACCAGGCCCGCTTAAACTGATATGAGTTAGCGCTCCTGAATAACCCACTCCTCACTTTTCCCTGTTGCATAACGCCAAAGTAAGCAACTCCCATGTTGTGGCGTCTACATCTCTGCAACCCCCAGTCTCTGCCCAAAGAGCAGAACTCTTTGCCCTTGTATTTTAGCCAAGGACAAAGTCGCTAACATCTTCACTGATTCCCGCTATGCTTTTGGAGTTGCCCATAATTTTGGCCAACTTTGGGCGCACAGGGGATCTGACGCAAAGAATCCTCTCCAGGCCATTCTCCGCCCTAACAAATTGACCATCATTAAATGCTCGGCTCACCATTCAGACGCCTCCCTAGTAACACAGGGCAAAACCAGGGCAGTCGCAGAGGCTGAATTGGCAGCACACCAGGGGTCTAAAATTGTTTCGACTGCCGCAAAACAGGCAGTTGTTTTCAAGCCAAAGATAACAACGCAGGACAGCCCAGACACGGTCACCGTGCAGCACTTACAGGGGGACGCCCCGACTCAGAAAATCAAATGTGGAAGTATGTATACTTGATTCTTTGTTACCAATGCTTATCGACTGCATACATTCTGACACCCACCTTGGCAAGGAGGGAATGAGTAACATTTTACTCCGTTCTGGTGGCGCCCCATATTGGAGGAAGCAGCACAAGGCAAAATACGATCGTGTTTGATATGCCAACAAACCAGTGCTGGGAAAGGGGTGAGATGCATCTCAGGCAAACGCCCCTTGCCAGGGGGTCCTTTTCAATGTATACAACTCCTTTATTGAATTACCGCGTGTACATTGTTATAAGAACTCTCTCGTTATAGTTGATGTATTTAGTAGATTGAAGCTTTTCCAACCACCAACAATAAGGCCTCAACGGTGGTGAAGTTTGGGGTACCCCGACAGATAAGTTCAGATTATGGTCCCCACTTCATAGAGAAAATAAATAAGGAATTATGCGTGGCACTGCATATCGAACAGCAGTTCCACTGAACCTACCACGCTCAGGCAGCGGGTATAGTATAACGAGCGAACAGCACCCTGAAGAATATACTAACTAAATTAGTATCAGAGACGGGTCTAATTTGGCGGAAGGTTCTCCCCTCAACATTATACCACATGAGAATTACCCCCCACTCGGCCACGGGTGTGTCGGCTGCCGAAATCGTCTATGGACGTCCGTGAAGAATCCCGATGGGATGCTGACACCGAGACCCCACCACGGTTGACCTTAATATCATGCGTTATGAACTACAGAGGTATTTCAGACAATTTACGTCCTCTCTAAAGTTTGTTCATTCACAGGTGGAGAGTGCCTTTAAACCACTGGAAAGACAGAATGCGGAACTGCCTGACCTGGATATCGGAGATTTTGTACTGATACGACATTGGGAGCGCCCTAAACTAGGACCTCGGTGGAAGGGACGCTGCCAGATACTACTACAAACTCTTACAGCCGTGAAAGTACAGGGCCAGGAACGCTGGATTCATCTGAGTGACTGTAAACGATGGCAGCCGGAAGAATGATGATATTTCTTAGCTTCGGACTCCTGACCATTACTAGTACTCTTGCGTGGGCATTGGAGGATAATTTGTTTTACAAAGTACATGTGCAGCTACATGGGAATTGCACCGTTTGCTACCTGTTGGCTGCACCCAGAGCGGCTCATGTCCGAAGATGACCTGTGGTGTGGTCAGTTAGTCTCTGAGGACTGGAGCGATCCTATTACGTTGGGAAGACCCTTATTGTCGTTAGGCTATGGGTTTCTGAGTACTCTCTCTCTCTGCGTGTTTCGGCGGGAACTATAGCCGCAACAAAACCGGAACTAACTTATTTGTGGACTGGCCGCGCTGGGAAACAGTACTATGAAGGGTCTGGAGGCAGTGAACCGGGAACTGGCAGAGCTTCGACTTTATGCCCAGCAGACCCAGTTGACTCAGCAAGGAGCAGTATGTCCTACAACATTTCCAATGCCATTCAGGACATTCAGAAGCATGTCGATAACTTAAGGCAGGGACACTGCAGGAGGGACGAGTTGGTTGGGGTGGCTACAAGGAGGATCGTGGACATCACCCCTGCCACCAGAAGAAATCCCAATTGTGCACACCTCTTAACACATGCCCCAACTCTTCAATGGTGCACCCCTGCCCCAATGCTGCACACATCTAAACCCCTGCCCCAATTCTTCAATGGTTCACACCTCTAAATCCGTGCCCCCTTTTTAACAGTGCACACCTCTAAACCATTGCCTCAGCTCTTCAATGGTGCACACCTCTAAACCCCTGGCCTTGCACTTTAATAGTGCACACCAAAAACAGCTGCCCAACTCTTCAATGGTGCACACCTGTTAACCGCTGCCTGCTCTTCAATGGTGCACACATCTAAACCCCTGCCCCGACTCTTCAATGGTGCACCCCTGCCCCAATGCTGCACACATCTAAACCCCTGCCCCAATTCTTCAATGGTGCACACCTCTAAATCCGTGCCCCCTTTTCAACGGTGCACACCTCTAAACCATTGCCTCAGCTCTTCAATGGTGCACACCTCTAAACCCCTGGCCTAGCACTTTAATAGTGCACATCAAAAACAGCTGCCCAACTCTTCAATGGTGCACACCTGTTAACCGCTGCCTGAACTCTTCAATGGTGCACACGTCTAAACCCCTGCCCCGACTCTTAAATGGTGCATACCTCTAAACCCCTTCCCCAAATCTTCAATGGTGCACATCTGTAAACCCCTGCCCCAATTTTTGAATGGTGCACACCTCTAAATCAGTGCCCCTTTCAATGGTGCAGAACTAAGCCCCAGCCGAGCTCTTCAATGGTGCCCACCTCTACCCCCGGCCTAGCTCTTTAATGGGGCACACGTGTAAAACCCAGCCCCAACACCAATGGTGCACACCTGTAAACTCCTTCCCCAACTCAATGGTGCACACTTCTAAAACTCTGCCTGAACTCTTCAATGGTGCACACCTCTAAACCACTTCCACAAGTTCACTGGTGCACATCTCTAAACCCCTGCCCCCTCTTCAATGGTGCACACCTCTAAATTCTTGCCCCCTCTTCAATGATGCTTTGTGCCTGTGATGCTGTCATTTTTTCATTGCACCTGTGACAACATGGACGTGCATCTGACAATAAACTCGACTTTAATTTTGAATTTGAATTGTTGAGTGACGTCATTGGATTTGGGGATGTGAAGGGACTAACGAGACAAGGGTGAAGTGAGACGGAGGCAGATGAGCCATAATGTTATTACTAGGGGAATTTAAGAGATCAAAAGTTGTACTCCGTGTATAGTTTAAAGTTCTCTAATACATGAAAATAATGCTTGATATTCGACATGGACGTCGTAGGTGAAGGGCTGTCTGGGCCACAGGGAGATAGAACAGGGAAGCGGGTCACCAACGACCCATTTTAATTTTAATCACATTTTTAGAAAATTCCCTGCATTCCAATCAACTGCCCCTTCCAAAAGAAGACTGTCTCAGGGAGAACGTGCAAACACCTCACAAGCACAAACACACACACATACACACACACACACACACACACACACACACACACACACGTCACCGTCAGTCGGTATCGAACCCTGGTCTCTGGAGATGTGGCAGGCAGTGAATCTACCACTGTGACACCCAACTCTAGGATTCTCTACGGATCTCATGATGATGAGAGAAATAACGGGGGAGTTTTCTCTGATAGGTCACCAAAGACTTGCAAATTTCTACAGATGTATGGCGGAGAGAATTCTGACTGTTTGCATCACCGTCTGGTACGGAGCTTCCGATGTGCACGATCGCAAGAGGCTGCGCAGGGTTGTAGACTCAGCCTGCTCCATGACGGGCACAACCCACCCTGCCATCGAAGGCATCGTTAGCGGCGATGCCTCAAGAAGGCAGCATCCATCACTGAGGATCCTCACCATCCGGGACATGCCTTCTTCTCGTTACTACCATCGGATAAGGGTATAGGAGCCTGAAGACCCACACTCAACGATTCAGGAACAGCTTCTTCCCCTCCACCATCATATTCCTGAACAATTCATGAACCCATCAACACTACCTCGTTATTCCTGTTTTTGCACTATTTATTTATTTTTGTAACGTAGTAATTTTTATATCTTGCACTGCACTGCTGCCGCAAAACAACACATTTCACGACATGTATCAGTGATAATAAACCGGATTCTGATTCTAAAAATATACTTTTCATTACCATGTATCTGCACGGCGATGAGAGCACAAAATCACTGGGTGCCCTGTAGCGTTTCTATAGAGGATTCGCACAGATGTCATCTTGTTATCAACTTTAAGCTGATGTTATTAACTTTCAGTTGATGTTATTAACTTCGAGTTGATGATATTAACATTGAGTTGATGTTATTAACTTTGAATTGATGTTATTAACTTTGAGTTGATGTTACCAACTTTGAGCTAACTCAGTACAGCAACACCGCCACGACTTTTCACTACAATTCACTTTGTTTCTGGTGTTCTAATTGTGTTCATTCTTGGAATATATACTGTCTATGTGTCGCGTATCTGATGTTTTGTTGCCTGTGATGCTGCTGCAAGTAAGTTTTTCATTGCACCTGTGCAGACATGGACTTGTACATCTGACAATAAACTCGACTTTCACTTTGACTTTGAACTGTTGAGTGACGTCATTGGATTTGGGGATGTGAAGGCATTAACGAGACGAAGTGGGACGGAGGCGAATGAGCCATAACGTTATTTCTCGGGGAATTTAAGAGATCAAATCTTGTACTCCATGTATATTTTAATGTTCTGTCACGCATGAAAATAATGATTGATATTCGAAATGGTCGTGGTAGGCGAAGGGCTGTCTGGGTCACGGGGAGATAGAACAGGGAAACGGGACCCGAACCACCCATTTTAATCACATTTTTAGAAGTTGCCCTACATTCCAATCAACTGCCCCCCAAACGGAACACTCACTCTATGAGGGCTAATTTACAGCGGTCAGTGCACCTATCAAGCCTATGTCGTTGCGATGTGGGGGGAATCCGGAGCACCCGGACTGAAACGCAGACTGTTCATTGATAAGGTGAAAACAACACACACACACACACACACACGCACGCACGCACGCACGCACGCATCACCGGCGGTCGGGATCGTACCCTGGTCTCTGGTCATGTGGCAGGCAGTGAATCTACCACTGTGTCGCGCAATTCTGATTCTCGAAGGATCCCATGATGATGAGAAGAATAACGGGGCAGTTTTCTCTGATAACCATTCTTTATTACTCAAATGTCATTACTTTGGTAGGTCACCAAAGACTCTTGCAAATTTCTACGGATGTATAGTGGAGAGCATTCTGACCGTTTGCATCACATCCTGGTGTGGAGATTCCGATCTGCACGATGGCAAGAGGCTGCACAGGGTTGTAGACTCAGCCAGCTCCATCACGGGCACAACCCACCCTACTATCGAAGGCATCTTCAAGAGGCGGTGCCTCAAGAAGGCCGCATCCATCACTGACGATCCTCACCATCCGGGACATGCCTTCTTCTCGTTACTACCATTGGAGAGAGGGCACAGAAGCTTTAAGACCAACTCTCAGCGATTCAGTAATTGCTTCTTCCCCTCCTCCATCAGATTCCTAAACTGTTCATGAATCCATGAACATTACCTCGTTATTCCTCTTTTTGCACTATGTATAAATTTTTGTAACGTGTAATAATTTTTATACCTTGCACTGTACTGCTGCCGCAAAGCAACAAATTTCACGACATGCATCAGTGATAATAAACCGGATTTTTATTCCGAGAAATATCCTTTTCATATTGAAGAGTTGCGGCAGGGGTTTAGAGGTCTGCAACATTGAAGAGTGGGGGCAGGTGTTTAGAATTGTGCACCATTGAAGAGCTGGGTCGGTTTCGAGGTGTGCACCCCTGAGAGTTGGGGCAGGGGTTTAGAGGTTTGCAGCATTGAAGAGTTAGGGCAGGCTTCTAGACTTGTGCCCCATTGAAGAGCTGGGCCGAGGTTTTGATGAGTTGGGTCATGGGTTTAGTTGTGTGCACCATTGTAGAGTTGGGTCAGGTGTACAGACGTGTGCACCACCGAAGAGTTGGAGCAGGGGTGTAGAGGTGTGAACCATTGAAGAGTTTGGGTGGGGTTTAATGTGCAACATTGAAGATTTGGGGCAGGTGTACAGACGTGTGCAAATGAAGAGTTGGGGCAGGGGTTTAGACGTGTGCACCACAAGAGTTGGGGCAGGGGTTTAGGGGTGTGCACCATTGAAGAGCCTGGCCGGTGTTTAGAGGTGTGCACCATTGAAGAGTTGGGGTTGGGGTTGAGAAGTGTGCACCATTGAAGAGTTGAGGCAGTGGTTTAGAGGTGTGCACCATTGAAGAGTTGGGGCAGGGGTTTGGACGTCCACCATTGAAGATCTGGGCCGGAGTTTAGAGGTGTGCACCATTGAAGAGTTGGGGCGGGTGTTTAGATGTGTTCACCATTGACGATTTGACGCAGGGGTGTAGAGGTGTGCACCATTGGAATTTCTTCATGCGGCAGGGGTGACCTGTGCAAGAGGGAGAGGCTGCTTTGAACTGGAGGAGGCCCACATCCTGGCGGGCATATATGTCAGTGCTTTAACGGAGGGTTTCAACTACATTGGGACGGGGTGGGATCCAAAGCAAGTGTGAGGATGGTGGTATTGTGATTGGTTTATTATTGTCACTGTCGGGCATACCGATCGTACAGGTCAATACATTCACAGTGTAGTTACATTGGGTTAGTACAGAGTGCATTGAGGTAGCACAGGTAAAAACAGTAACAGGACAGAGAAAGTGCAGTGCAATAAGGTGCAAGGTCACAACAAGGTAAATCGTGAGGTCAGAGACCATCTCATTATATTATGGAACCGTTCAATAGTCTAATCACCGTGTGGTTGAAGCTGTCCTTGAGCCTGGTGGTGTATTCTCTCAGGCCTCTTCTGGTGATACACCTGGTGGTGATACACCTGCTGGTGTATTCTCTCAGGCTTCTTCAGTATCTTCTGCCTGACGCAAGAAGAGAAAATGTTCCAGGTGGTTGGGTTCTTTGATTATGCTGGCTGCTACACCAAGACAGCGAGAGATAAAGACAGAGTCCAAGTAGTGGAGGCTGGTGTCCGTAATGTGTTGAGTTGTGTTCTTGCGGTCCTGGGCAGAGCAGTTGCAGTTGCAACCCGTGAAACATCCAGATAGGATGACCTCTATGGTGCATCGGTAAAAGTTGGTGAGTGTCAAAGGGGACAATGAGCGGCTCTATTCACATCTTCTGAACAGGTACATTCTCAGCTGGCCCCACTGTTGGCATTCTTTACTTGAACATTTAACTATGTTTCTTTTTCCACAAACGCTCCTTGAATCTCAGTTTCCAGCATTTTCTGAGCTTTTCACAGTCCCTCCGGCTGATTCGCTGTGGGCACTCAATCCAGGGCCCAACGATAACCCCTCTCATTCGCTTTCTGCAGTTCACCTCCTTCCTCTTGCCCGACGATAACCCCTTTCATTCGCTATCTGCGTTCACCTCCTTCCTCTTGCTCATCAGCTCCTGCTTCACCGCTTAGCAAACCGACGATCCCCCCCCCCCCGCAGTAAGCGCCACCAGATATGAAACATACCCTCAGTCCGGTTCTTCATCTGCGACGTCCGTTTTCAACGATGTGACCAGTTATTCATACTCCCCTTCCATAACGTTTATTTTCGAATTGTTGATGTTCAGAGTTGTCCACGGGCACCTTTTTCGATAGAACCATTGTCTCCCCATCTGCAGCAGACACATGTAGATCGCTACAGACACCAGACACCGAGTCTTTGATGGACGGTCCTCACTGGGTTCCGGTGTCACTGATCCGATCATGGCGACAACTCCAATAGTAGTGTCACTTCCTCTCTCTGCACCGGTCCCTCTGGGGTCCCTGACATCGCCAGTTTTCTCCTTTAGCTGCAGCACGCCTTTTGTTGACATTGTAGCGACTCACCGCACCGGCATTCGAACCGGCTCCCGACATCGCGACCTCGTCGGAGGCTCCGATCCAAGATGGCGCGGGGGTCTCCTTCCCCAGCGTTGGGCTGGGAAATCCCGCGCGCGGGAAGGTCAGGTGACCCGCGTGTGACGTCATCGCGGGAAGTTTTCAGCTATTAAAGGCGCACTGCGCCCCTGGTCTGCATTCGACCTCTGATTTTGAAACCAGCGACTCTGTGTCTTCATTTCAAAGTGTGTAGCAAGCCGCTACATTCGTGACCCCGACGGCCCCAAACATTTTTGGACCCACGATGGCTGCACAGCAAGAGGTACAGGCAGTAGCCCTTCAACTGCCCACCATCTGAACGCTCCGGCCCCGTGTCTGGTTCGACCAGGCCGAGGCCCAGTTCCAGGTTCGCTGGATCACCAGGGTCGACACCAAGTACTATTACGTGGTGGGCGCCGTCGACCAAGGCACCGCCGCCCACTTCGAGGATTTCATCCAGGCGCCCCCGGAGGAGGAGAAGTACGATAAGTTCAAGACCCTTCTTCTCGAGACTTTGGGCCTTTCCCGACGCGAACGGGCCTCCCGCCTACTTCACCGCGATGGGTTGGGCCACAGACCCCCCTCCGCGCTCATGAATGAGATGTTGACCCTGGCAGACGGGCAAAAACCCTGCCTGCTGTTTGAGCAGATCTTCCTGGAGCAGTTACCTAACGACATACACCTGCTCCTGGCAGATGCCGATTTCAGCGAACCCCGGAAGGTGGCCGCCTGGGCGGATGTCCTTTGGCGGGCGAGAAAGGAGAGCGGGGCGTCTGTCGAGCGGGTTGCCACGCCACGTACCCAGCGGCCCAGCAGGCCGGCCACCATGCAGGTTTCAGGGCTACGGCGGCTAGCCATCCGGATAGCATCTTGCATGTGTGGGACAGGCGTTCCGGACGACGGTTCATAGTGGACACTGGAGCCGAAGTCAGCGTCGTGCCTCACTCCGGCCGCGAGACTCGCACTGCACACTAGGACCCTCCCTCAAGAGCCGCCAACGGCAGCCCCATTCGGACCTTTGGCACCCGGTTGATACACCTCCAGTTCGCACCTGCAACTTTACTTGGAGGTTCATCCTGGCCGCCGTCGCGCAACCACTCCTTGGGGCAGGCTTCCTTCGTGCCAACAGGTTGACCTGCGGGGTAAGCGTTTGGTAGATGCCAGGACCTTCCAAACGTTCTCGTTGGGTGTGGCCTAGCTGCCGGCCCCACACTTCGACTCAGTCACCACGTCGACCAACGAGTTTTTTTCCAGTGTCCTGGCAGAGTTCCCGTCCGTGCTAATGCCCCAGTTCTCCACCACCTTGACCAAGCATGGCGTCCAGCATCACATCCCCACCCAGGGCCCTCCCGTCCACGCCCGCGCCCGACGGCTACCCCTAGACAAGCTCCGCCTTGCGAAGGATGAATTCAAAAAAATGGAGGAGCTGGGGATCATCCGTAGGTCGGACAGCCCATGGGCCTCTCCGCCACACATGGTCCCCAAGGCAACCGGAGGCTGGCGGCCCTGCGGCGATTACCGACGCCTCAACGACATTACTACCCCGGACCGCTACCCCGTGCCGCACATTCAGGACTTTGCTGCCAACCTACATGGGCGGTCCATTTTTACCAAGGTCGACATCGTCGGTGGGTATCACCAGATCCCGGTGCATCCGGACGACATTCCGAAGAAGGCGATGATCACACCTTTCGGCCTCATTGAATTCGTCCGGATGCCCTTTGGTCTCAAGAACGCTGCTCAGTCCTTCCAACGACTCATGGACGCTGTCGGACGCGACCTTGACTTCGCCTTCATATACCTCGACATCTTGATCGTCAGCAACAGCCGCCGGGAACATTTCACGCACCTCCGCCAACTCTTCTCTCGCCTGAGGGAGTTAGGCCTGACCGTCAACCCAGCCAAATGCCAATTCGGGCTGGAGACAATCGATTTCCTGGGTCATCCGATCGACAAACACGGCGCCACGCCACTGCCTGCGAAGACCGACTCCATCCGCCATTTCGCCCGACCCATCTCCATCAAGGACCTGCAGGAATTCCTAGGTATGGTAAACTTTTATTATCACCGGTTCATACCATCCGCGGTCCGCATCCTGCGCCCGTTCTTTTCTCTCCTGTCAGGCGGAAGCAAAGACTTTGTTTGGTCGTAAGAGGCTCACAACGCGTTCGTTGAAACCAAGCAGGCCTTGGCGAACAAGGTCATGATGGTGCATCCGCGCACGGACATCCCGACTGCCCTCTCGGTCGACGCCTCCAGCACAGTGTTCGGAGGCGTGCTAGAACAGCTTATCGAAGGGCCTTGGCAACCGCTGGCGTTCTTCAGCAGGCACCTTCGACCACCAGAGCTCAAATTTTGCGCCTTCGACCGCGATCCTTTGGCGTTTTACCTGGCCATTAGACACTTCTTGTAGGGCAGGCCGTTTACGGCTTTCACCGAACACAAGACGTTGACCTTCGCCTTCCACAAGGTCTCAGATCCCTGGTCCGCAAGGCAACAGCGGCACTTGTCGTACATCTCCGTCCAACACTGACGTCCGCCATCTGTCTGGGAAAGAGAACGTGGTCGCGGACGCACTGTCACGGCCCACCATCCAGGGTTTGTCCCTGGGGGTGGATTTCGGCGCCTCAGCGAAGGCAGAGCAAACGGACATGGAGATGCCCAACTATCGTACCTGTCTCGGTCCTGCAACTGCAAGACCTTCTGGTAGGCCCCTGTGAGCGCACCCTGCTCTGTGAGATCTCCATGGGTAGACCCCGCCCATATTTCCCAGTTGCCTGGCGCAGACGTGTGTTTGATGCCATCCACGGCGTTGCACACCCATCCATGCGGACAAATGACCTGATGGTGTCCGACAAGTTCGTCTGGCATGACCTGCGTAAACAGGTTTCCGAATGGGCCCGGTCCCGCACTCACTGCCAGACCTCGAAAGTACAGCAACACGTCAAGGCCCCCTTGCAGGATTTTCAGCCTACCCGCCGGAGGTTCGACCATATCAATGTCGATCTGGTCGCCCCCCTCCCAGTCTCCCGAGGAGAGCGGTACCTCCTCACGATTGTCGACCGTTTTACCCGCTGGTCTGAAGCCATTCCCCTCGCAGATGCCTCCGCCCAGTCCTGCGCACGGGCCCTTTTGTCAACATGGGTGGCCCGTTTCGGTGTCCCGGCACAAATCACTTCCGACAGGGGAGCTCAATTCACCTCCGGCCTGTGGTCTGCCGTCGCCGATTTGTGGGGTTCCCGGATCCACCTCACCTCCGCCTATCATCCGCAATCCAATGGACTGGTGGAGAGATTCCTTCGCCACCTAAAGTCGGCACTCATGGCCCGCTTTAAGGCGCCCAACTGGGTAGACAAACTCCCCTGGGTCCTGCTGGGGATACGCACCGCACCAAAAAAGGACCTGCATGCATCGTCCGCGGAGATGGTCTACGTAACGCCCTTAGTCGTCCCGGGCGAGTTCCTACCGTCCCCTCAGGGGCCAGAGGAAGGACCTACCGCGGCGCTCGACCGGCTGCGCTAGCGGCTTGAAAGCCAGGTCCCGATTCCCACCTCGCGACACAGAAAGATCCCGGCCCGTATGCCGACTTTCCTACAAGACTGTAAGTTTGTCTTTGTCAGGAGGGGCGCGCACGATCACCGCTGCAACGGCCGTACGAAGGGCCATTCCGGGTCGTCAGGAACAATGGATCTACGTTCGTGCTGGACATTGGGGGGCGCGAGGAGGTGTTTACGGTTGGCCGGCTGAAGCCGTATCATTTAGACTCGGACCAACCCATGGTGAAACAGCGAGAGTGGCGCAGGGGCAGGCCACCCAAGTCATAAATTAGTTCATTCTGGTTTTCGCGACGGTATTTACGGTTCTGGGGGGTGTTATGTAGCGACTCATCACACCGACATTCGAACCGGCTCCAGATATCGCGACGTCGTCGGAGGCCCTGATCCAAGAAGGCGCGGGGCCCTTCTTCTTCCCCAGCGTTGGGCTGGGAAAGCCCGCGCGGGGGAAGGTCAGGCGACCGGCGCGTGACGTCAGCGCGGGAACCGTAGTGCGGGAAGTTTTCAGCTATAAAAGGCGCACTTCGCCCCGGGTCTGCGTTCGACCTATGACTTTGAAATCAGCGACACTGAGTCTTCATTTCATTATGTGTAGCTAGCCGCTACAATACCCTCTTCTCCGACACCTTACAAAATTGAAACTACGGAAAATTTTTTCGGTCTTAATCCTTATCAGAAGGGCTTGATAGCAATAATTTCTCATTTAATTATGAAAATACGTCAAGAATCACTAGACAAAATTAAGAATGAATGGGAAAGTGAACTCCAGACATCTATACCTATAGAGACTTGGATAAAATTCTTCATTTAGTCAATACATCTTCAATGTGTGCCAGACACTCGCTGATACAGTTTAAGGTAGTCCACAGGACCCATATGTCCAAAGATAAGTTAGCTCGTTTCTATGACCATAAAATTCTATATGTGATAGATGTAAATCGAATGTGGCTTCTTTGACACATATGTTTTGGTCCTGTCCTCTTCTGGAAAAATATTGGAAAGACATTTTTAACATTATTTCAAAAGTATTGAAGGTTAATTTACAACCTCACCCTATCACGGCAATTTTTGGATTACCAAGGATAGAGTCTGGCCATTTATCTCCTTCCGCACTCCGTATGGCCAAACGATCTATTTTGTTTAAATGGAAGGATAAAATACCCCCTTACTACTTTTCAATGGTTTTCTCAAACTATATCATGTTTAAACTTGGAAAAAATTAGGAGTGGTACTGTTGATCCTTCGCTTAAATTTGCAGATATTTGGAGTCCATTTATTCAATATTTTCACATGATGTCGATCCCCTTTCAATAACTTTCAAACTTGGAGGAACGGACTTGACGACATAATATTGTTCTGTTTCAGTGAGAAATTTTAGCCCAGTTTTTTTCTTTTTTTTTGTTGTTTGTTTTTCTTTTTAAAAGTTTTTTTTTGTTTAGTTTATATTGTTTATATTTTTTTTATTGATTTGGCTTTTTTAAATTTATATAATAAATCGTTTTCTTTCCTTTCTTTTATAATATATTAATTTACTAAGAGATCGTTGGATCTACAATTTGTTTATATTTTATTGTTCTTTATGATAATATATACTATGATTGTTATCTTGATCCCTTTGTACTACATGTATGCGATATATCAATCTGTATTAATTTGAAAACTAATAAAAAGATTGAAAAAGAAAGAAAGGAGGGGCGAGAAGAGAGAATATCAGGGGTGGGTGGGATCTTTGATTATCTCGGCTGCTTTATCGAGGCAGCGGGAAGTGTCGACAGAAGCCGTGGAGGGAAGGTTGGTTTCCGTGATGTGCTGAGCCGCGTTACTGGTTTCCTACTGTCTCGGAGGGAGAGGCGGGGCAACTGAGGGAAAAAGGGGGCACAACCCCATTGGTTTGGAGGGTCACATAAAATTGGAAAACTCGATGTTCGCACAACTGTGTTACAAACGGCCTATATGAGCAGTGTCTGTGGGGTAAGTTACAGGGTCAAAAGCTCAGGTCTGAAACAAATCTCTTTTATCTTCCACGGTGGAGATGATCTGCAGCTTTAAAGCTCTGGCCGTTAACATCTCGGACGACCTGTCCTGGACACAGCACACCGACGGAATCACAAGGAAGGCACGCCAGCGTCTTTACTTTCTTAGGAGGTTCAGGAGGTATGGCTTATCACCGAACGTTCTTAAAGCCTTATGCAGATGTCCCATTAACGTGTCTTGACCTGTTGCATAGCGGTCCGGGACGGCACTTCGAATGCCCAGGAACGTACGAAGCTGCAGAGATTGGTCGATTCTGGCCAATACATCAAGGGAACATTACTCCCCATCATCAGAATTATCTGCAGGAGGCGCTGCCTCAATAAGGCAACGTCCGTCATTAAAGATCCGCCCCCACCTTCCATGCCATGCCATACCATCTTCTCGCAGCTCCCATCGGTCAAAAGGTACAGAAACATGAAGTCCCACTCCACCAGGTTCAGGAACAGCTAGTTCCCTTCAACCATTCGGTTACTGAAATGACCGGCACATCCTAATCACGTCCTAATGTACTGAACTGGAGCAGGACAAACTTTGAAGGGATTAGGCAGGATCTCACTGGGATCGACTCGGCGACTCTAGTTGAAAGTAAAGGAGAAGTTGGCAAGTTGGGGGGCGGGCTTTCGAAAGTGTCCTATCAAGGGTCCAGGGGCGGCATGTTTCTGACAGTGTGAAAGGGAGGTGTTCCAAGGTCAGGGAACACTGACCGACGAGATATATCGAGGCGCTGCACAGGAAAAAAGAAGGAAGTGGCCTTTGCGTTTCGGCAGCTGGGAACAAATGAAATCCTCGCCGAATGTAAAAAGTTAAATACCGAGCTTAAGAGGGAATCAGGTAAACAAGAAGAAGGGAAGAGATGGATTTGGCAGGCAGGGGTAAAAATAATCCCAAGAGGATCTTCAGTTACATTAACAGTACAAGGGTGACGAGGGAGTGACCAGGTCCTCTGAAAGACCCCCAGCGCCACCTAAGTGTGGAGACACGGGAGATGGCTGAGATGTTTGTTTCTCCTCAGTTTTTCTAACGGAGAATATCATGGATTCTGGAGAAATGAGTGTAATCAGTAGCGAGAGCTTGGATCATATCCCTATTAAAAGGAAGGAGGCACTTGCAGTCTTAAGAAAATTAGGGTGCGCAGATCCCCAGGGTCTGACCAAGTGCACAGACGGACCGTTTGGGAGGCCAGGATAAAATCCCACACGGTCCTGCGGAGATATTTATTTCGTCGTTAGCCACTGGTGAATTTCCAAAAGCCTGGAGAGTAGCCAAAGTTGTTCCATTGTTTAAGAAAGGTAGCAAGGTCAGCACAGAGAGCTACAGGCCAGTGACGATGACTTCAGTTGTAGTGAAGTTACTGGAGGGATTTCTAAGGCACAAGGTCGACCAGCAATTGGATAGCAAGGGTTGATAAGGAACATTCAGCACGGGTGTTCCGTGGGACGTCACGTCCGACAGATCTTCTGGACCTTTTCGAAGAGGTAACCAAGGAAATAAAGGAAGGTAGGACAGTGAATGATGTCGATATGAGGTCGTTGACAAGGTTCCGTATGGCAGGATGATCTGGAAGGTTAGGTCGCATGGGATTCAGGGGAGCTACCGAGGTGCATTCAGAATTAGTTCGATGATGAGAAGCAGAGAATGATTTTTGGAGTTCGATTCTCCAGATGGAAGCTTGTGACCATTGGGGTTCCCCAGAGGCCTGTGTTGGTACCTCTGTCAGTCATAATGAATGTACATGATTTGGATGCGAATATACAAGGCACAATAAGCAACATTGCTCATCATTCTTAATTTGGGCGAGTTGTTCATAGTGAGGAAGGTTGCAATGATATTCAAAGGGATCTTGATCAGTTTGGGAGATGGGCTGAAGAGTGACAAATGAATTTAAACTTAGATAAGCGTAAGGTGATTATTTTGGACAACCAAACCAGGGTAGGACTTAAACAGTGAATGGCAGAGCTCAAACGATTGTTGTAAAACAAAGGGATCTGGGAATACAAGTGCACTTTTCGCTGAAAGCGGCTGATAAAGTGGACAGGGTGATGAAGAAGGCGTTTAGCATGTTGCCTTCCTCATTCAGGGCAGGTAGTTCAGGAATAAGAACATTATTTTCCAGTTATATTTGTCATTGGTGAGGCCGCTCGTGGAATATTGTGTACCTAGGTTGTCACCATGTCAAAGGAAAGACACTGTCAAGCTGGAGGTGGTGCAGAAGAGATTTACCAGGACGCTGCCTGGACTGGAGGGCCTGAGTCACAGGGAGAGGTTGGTCACGCTGGCTCTTTATTCCCTGGAGTCAGGGAAATGAGGGGTGACTTCATAAAAAGTTGATAAAATCATGAGTGGTATGGATAAGGTGGGCGGTAGTACTCTTTTCCCCCAAGCTTGAGGAGCCCAAAACTAGAGGGCATAGAAACAAGACAAAATGGAAGAGGATTGAAAGAGAGCTGAAAGTTAACCTCCTTACACAGAGGGCAGTGTGTACCTGGATTGAGCTGCCGGGGAAGTTGTTGACACGGGCGTGTTTGCAAAATTTAAGAGCGATTTGGACATGGGAACAGCTTGCATTGTTATGGGGCGAACGCGGACAACTGGAAGTAGCAGACAGTATGCTGTGGTCGGTATGGAGTAATTGGGCCGAAGGGCCTGGTTCCGTGCTTTATTATTCTGTGACTCAATGACTCCTGCATTCCGTTCATCTCAATCCCGCTCCTACCCCAATCTCTCTCTCCATCCCTCTCTCTTCCAACATCCCTTCTTCCATCTCCCTCTCCCGACGCTCCAGGATCAGTGGTGTTGCTCAGGAATCAGTCGAAGGTCCTCTGTTCTATTTCATACATCTAAAGACCTTCGATGGAAATGTAGATGGGTGGGTTAGAAATCTTGCAGGTGACACAGAGATTGGTGGCGTTGTGGCCAGTGTGGATGGATATCCAAGAATCCATCGGAAAACAGATCAGTTGCAGAAACAGGCGGAGAAATTGCAGATGTAGCTTAATCCGGGCAAGTGTAAGGTGTTGCACTTTGGGAGCTCAAGTGCAAGGGGAAAGTACACAATTGATGGCAAGAAAGTTCACAGCACTGATGTACAGAGGGATATTGGGGTTCAAGTGCATATTTTCCTGAAAGCGGCCACACAAGCATATAAGGTGCTAAAGAAGGCGTACGGCATGCTTGCCTTCACCGGCCGGGACGGTGAGTGAAACTGTTGGAAAGTCATGTTGCAACTGTTTAAGACATCAGTTGTGTCGCGGTTGGAGTCCAGCGTGCAGTTCTGGTGGTCACACTAAAGGAACGATGTGGCAGTTTTGTAGATGTTGCAAAAGATGTTCGCCAAGATGTTGCCTGGATTGGAGAGTAATAGCGACAAGCAGAGGGTGGATAAACTTGGATTGTCTTCTCTGGAGTGTTGGAGGCTGAAGGGCGCACTGATGGAAATGTTTCATGTTTGGAGAGGCATAGTCAAAGACTTTATCCTAGGCTGAAAATATCAAATGCTTGATGAAATAAGTCCCCAGAGCCTGATAAGAGAAACCCCATGTTATTGAAAGAGGCAAGAGATAAGATTGAAGAGACTTTGATGAAAATCTTCGAGTCTGCACCAGCCACTGAGGAGGTGCACGACGAAGGGCGAGGAGCTAATTTTGTTCCGTCAGTCAAGAAGTAAAATAGGGATATTGCTGGAATCTAAAGACCGGAGAATCTCACGTCAGTGGGGGTAAAGTGATTGGAGAGGATGCTTAGGGATGGGACTTATGAGTATTTGGGAACCGTGGCCTCATTAGTGACAGACAGCTTTGCCTTTGTGCGGGCCAAGACATGTCTACTAAATTGATTGAGATCTTGGAGGAGATGACGAATTTCGCTAATGAAGGTAGGGATGTGGATGTTGTCTGCATGGATTATAGTAAGACATTTTCCAAGGTCCCCCATGGCAAGCTCACCTATAAGATTACGATTTGCGCCAACCACGGTGACCTGGTCGTTTGGATTCAGAATTCGATTTTCCATAGAAGGCAGAGGGAAGAATTCGATGGAACTTATTCCGTCTGGAAGTCTTTGACAAGTGATGTTCCACAGGGATCCTCCGTGAACCTTATGCTGTGTGTGATACATAAAAATCTCCTGGATGAAACTGTGGATGGGTGAGTTAGTACTTTCGCAGACGATACAATTATTGGTGGTGTTGTGGATAGTGCAGAAGATTGCCAAAGGATACAGCGGGATACAGATCAGTTGCAGATATGGGCGTAGAAATGTCTGATGGAGTTTAATCCTGCCAAATGTGAGGTGTAGCACTTTGGAAGATCAAATGTAAGGAGACAATACGTTGTGAATGGCTGGACACCTAACAGTGTTGAAGTACAGAGGGAACTTAGGCTTCAAGTTGAGATTTCCCTGAAGTGGCTGCAGAGGTGTATAGGGTGGTGAGGAAGACATGCGGCATGCCATCCTTCCTGGGTCTGGACATGGGATATAATATGGAACGTGATGGTGCAACCTGCATTAAGAACACTGTGTATAATTCTGGTCACCACAAATTGAATAGGCTGGTCTTGTTTTCCCTGCGAGATGATCTGAAAGAAATCTACCAGATGGTGAGAGGTTGAGACAAGATTGATCTCCAAAATATTTGATCGCATGTAGGTGTGTCAAATACAAGTTATTATCGGTTTAAGGTGAGTGGAAGGGCATCAATCCGATGGGTCCGATTTTGACAAAGCTTTTGTCCAAATACATGTCATTAAAAAAAAACAATTTGACCTCGCACAATTTCCAAAGAATGTGTGAACAGATTCTGAATCCTCCATTCCAGTCATCACCCTGGCAGTGACGTCATATCAAATTACACAAATTTCCCGAGTTTCAATATCCATCATCTCATTCACAGAAGGATTCTTTTAGATCTTTCACTTTGAGGGATCTGTTCAGAGTCCACAGAATTCCGGATCAGTTGCCCTGACTCCACTGAACCTTCAAAGAGCTCCCTGGTCCCATTGGTCCATCTCACTGAGCATAAATAATTTGGTTTATTATTGTCACATGTACTGAGGTATTGTGAAACAATTTGTCTTGCACACCGTTCATACAGATCAATTCATTACAACATCACAAAGTAAAACAATAACTGAATGCAGAATAATATGGAACAGTTACAGATAATGTGCCGATCAGAAGGTCGAAGGTCAGAACGAGATAGATTGTGAAGTGGAGAGTCCATCCAACCGTACATGGGAACCGGACATATTCTTCGAACAGAGGGGTCGAAGCTGTCCTTGAGACTGGTGGCAAGTGCTTTCAGGCATTTGTATCTTCTGCGCGGTGGGAGGGGAGAAGAGAAAATGTCCGTGGCTGGTGGGTATAAATCCTGACCATCATCATCCATTTGTGCTGTTTAATTTACGTGTTACTTCAGCCGTCCGAATACAATGGGGTTAACCGTAGATGTTTGTTGAATGAGTGTAATTAACGTCAGTCTGCACGGAGCCCGATTGTGTCACCAGGGTTATCCCCACTGCTTTAAAAACTGTTACTTTCGATGAAGTATGACAGTGTCAGTGGGAGAAGCCCCTCCGTCAATGACCGAGAGTAGCAGCTACACAGCGGAAGAAGATAATTAGAGACATGCCAACAACAATGTGGGACGTTACATTAACGGAAGGAATCTGTAAATAGTGGAGTGTGAAGTTCTGGTCACCGATTGGAATCTGGGAACAGTGGAGTGAGGGGTTACAGGAATGGGTCGGGAACTAGAACGAGGAGAGTGGGATATTACAGCGACGGGGAGGGATTTATTCCTATTTGCTGACTACATTTTATTAGATGCTCCTTGGATAACAGTAGAACATCGGATCTACTATGTACTCCTCACTAGTCAGCCCGTCTATTATTCCATCCTCGCTCTTGTTGCTGTTACAGGTAAGTCCATCTCCGACGACTCGAACAACAAACAGGTGAGAAGCAGTGGACACGGTGTCCAGTAAGGTGATCTGGTGGGTGGACTGTTCATGACTTCTTCCAATTAATAAAGCGGAACGTCCTCACTAACTGAGGTCTGGTTGAGGGAGATGCCATACATACACCTGGTCTGTGTGCGTTTATCTCCGTGTTATTTATCTGTATTTTCTCGATGCTATCTTCTCATATTGCTAACACGTCCCCAACTACATTTATTTGTTCGATAAACCAATGATATCTGCACTGCCGTTCCTGTAATTCACGCTCTCCGCACTGCTGCCGTGTCTGGTGATCTGAGCTGTCAGTTCTCACTGCGGCAATCAGTAAACTGATGTTGTTGCATTAATCATGGTCTAATTTCAATCTGAAACAGCTGGTAGTTTCCCACCGCTTCATCCTCCAGCCGGGCACTACGTGCGGTTGAATCAGACTGCTCCGCTGGGGACCACAATATCTAGTGTGGCTGCGTCATAACATCCAACATAACGTCCAACATAAAGTCGCTGCATAAAGAGCAGGAAGAGTGACCGTGTCTCCAACCCACACTGACCGGCGGTCACACAAAATAATCAGCGACGCTCTCACAGACCACTGAGTAGTGATCAGGACCATGAGCCTCGGATGAGTCCGCAGACTGACCAGATTAATATATCACCTCTCCCTCAACCGAAGCTCAGATAGTGAGGACTTTGATCTATATGAACTGGAACATATAATGAATTGTTCACTTGTCAGGCATCTTTATCGGACCATGGAAACACCGCAACTCACCTGTCTGTCGGTCGAGGTGATGCCTGATCTATATTCCGTTGATTTCCTAATCTATATTCCCCGTCTCCAGAAGGCAACCCCGGTGTCGGGTTTTACCACCTCCAAATCTGAATGCAAGGACAGGTTTCTACATTTGATTCCCCCCTCTGTGAATCTGCTGACGTTGTTCCAAGCCCACTGTCATGATCGTATTTATTTCCCTCATCACAGTGAACGTGCTGACGATTGCGGTCCTGTCACGGGGTAAGTGCGGTCTCTCCAAAGGCGGCACTCGCTACCTGGTGACCATGGCAACAGCGGATCTACTGGTCGTTGTCATCGACCTGATACTGAGGCAGATTCCGATTGTTGATCGGGGCAATTTTCTTTTCCTGAGGGCCCTTCCCGTGTGTAATATCCACGCCGTCCTGCTTTACGCAGCCACCGACTGTTCTGTCTGGTGCACCGTCGCTTTCACCTTTGATCGGTTTGTGGCCATTCGTTTTTAGAAGCTGAAGGCGAAATATTTCACGGAGAGAACGGCTGCTGTGTTTCTGGGGACGGTGACTGTGCTTAGCTGTTTCAAGAACATTTTCTGGTATTTCATGCTCTCAGGATACTACGCGTTAGAAAAT
Source organism: Pristis pectinata (assembly GCF_009764475.1). Lineage (NCBI taxonomy): Eukaryota > Metazoa > Chordata > Chondrichthyes > Rhinopristiformes > Pristidae > Pristis > Pristis pectinata. Next base: position 53,704,096 of record NC_067417.1, read on the forward strand.
GTGCCTTCGTTTTGCTGGGGAAGAAGCGGTGTTCTGTACTCAGTGGTTTGGATCGCAGTAGAGTTCCTCCATTACCTCCTCACGCCTGTGATACCATTTGTCCTCATTCTCCTGTTCAATGCTTTGACCATCAGACACGTTTATTGGCGAGCAGAGGCCGCAGGAGACGCCGGGGTCCCAGCAGTGGGGAAAGTCCCAGAGACCGGAAGTGGAAAGCCGCAGGAAATCCCTCATTTTACTGTTGGTTGTGTAGGGGAATTTCATCCTGTTGTGGGCGCTGTTTACGGTGAGTTCTGTTTGGCTCCGATTGCCTTACGTTTCTGCGTCTGTGTATCGACCATACTCCATAAATTATCTGAGCTTCATGCTGCAGCTCCTGAGCTGCTGCACAAACATGGCTCTTTACGCTGTGACCCAGGTTAAGTTCAGGGAGCAGCTGAAGGAGCTGGTGAAACCTCCCCTCACTCTTTTTGTGAGATGTGCTCAGCGCGTAACTGAGCTGCGAAATCCGCTCTTCCCCCGCGCATGAACCAACCCTATCTCTTTCCTTCCAAACACACTGGGGAGAGTGGGTGGGGGTGGGTGGGAGGACGGGCAGAATCGGGCGGGGAATTGTGAACTGGAAGGAATATTGTCTCAACTCTGAATTTGTTTTATTCTAAATGAGCTTTTTTCCTTGAACAAAGTGTGTGTAATTTATGTTTAATTTGTTTCACTTGAGAATGTTGTTTATATAAAGCGATGTGCCTGTGATGCTGCTGCAAGTACGTTTTTCGTTGCACCTGTGTATTTGTGTACTTGTGCTTCTGGCAATAAACTCGACCTTGACTTTGACTTTGAATTATCTGAAGTCGATTCACCTCCGATGAACTACTTCACGGTGTTTGAGGTTTGAATTCACAGATCCAAAGACCTGGGTTAGAAAACAAAGTACAACGCAGGAACAGCCCCTTCGGCCCCCGATGCTCTGCCGGACTAATTAAACAGCTTTTACATTCTTAACTAATCTGATCTTTTCTGCCTGCACAATGTCAATAACCCTCCATACTCTGTTCATTCATGTGCCGCAGTCGTATTTCCCTCACACCGCCATATCTGACAGCGCAATCCATCACGCAGCACCACCTGTATGAAAAAAACCTGCCACAGACATCTCCTTTGAATATGCCGCCTCTCACCTGAAAGGCATTTTCTTTGGTGTCAGACATTTGGTCCCTGCTAAAATGATACCGGCTGTATATCTGTGACTCTCGCAATCTTATGAACAGTCTTCCGTTCTCCCCTCAGCCTCCGACGCTTCAGATAAAACAACGAAGTTTGTCAACTTTCTCCCAACAGACATGCCCTCTCATCCAAGCAACATTCTGGTAGCTCGGCACCCTATTCAAAGACTCCATATCCCCCCTGTAACGGACGATCAGAACTGAATGTAATGCTCCAGATGTGGCCTGACCAGAGTCAAACAGCAGCGAGATAACTTCACCTCGCTTGAACTCACTGTCTTTACATAGAGAGACAAGCATGCCATACGCATTCTTTGTCGACCTATCAACCTCTGCAGCCACATTCAGATAACTATGGATATCCACCATAAGATCCTACTGTCGATCAACACTGTTGCGGGTCTTGCCATTAACGGTGTACGTTAATTTTCTATTTGATCTCCAAAAGTGCAATTCTGACAATGTGGCCGGATTAAACCCCATTTGCCAATTATACGCCCATATAAGCAACTGACCTACATCTCACTGTACCCTTTGTCAATCTTCAACACAATCCACATCACAACCCATATTTTTATCGTCTGCGAACAAACTAACTCACCCATCTACTTTTTCATCCAGGTTGTTTTTTTGACATATTACAAACAACGGATGTCCCAGTACGGTCCCCAGGGAACACCAATAGTCACAGAACTGTAACCTGAATCAGTCCCATCGATCAGTACCATCTTTATTCTCTAGGCAAGCCACTTCTGAATCCGAGCGGCCAAGTCACGGTGGATCGCACATATCTTCACAATCAGAGTCTATTTCTTCTCACCGTCTTATGTGCCATGAAATGTGTTATTCTGCCGCAGCGGTACAGTGCAAAGGCATAGAACTGCGAGAATCTATTAAATAAATATATAGCACAGAACAAGCGACAATCAGGTCGTGTTCATGGACCGTTCAGAAATCTGATGGTCTCTGGAAAGAAGCCGTTCCTTTAACGTTGAGTGAGCATCTTCATACTCCCTGATAGTAGTAACGGAAACGCCATTTCTCGGATGGCGAGGGTCCTCAGTGATGGATGATGCATTCTTCAGGAGCTGCCTCTTGAAGATATCCTCGATGGTGTTGTGGGGTGTTGTTATTCCTTTTAAGCAGTTGGCTGACTCGACACCCCTCTGCAGTCTCTTTTAATCCTGTGCATTGGAGCCTCCCTACCAGAAAACTGAAAAATGCTCACCTTGTTCATCTATAGAAATTTACAAAACCCTTTGATGACATACCAAAGCTCCTCAAACTCCAATCCCCCAATCGAAATAGAGCAGTGGATGTGGTATGCATGGTTCTTACTAAGGCGTTTTATAAAATTACTCTGGGAAGGCTTATACAGGAAGTCATGAGGCATTGGATCCAGGAAACGTGGCTGTGTGGTTTCAGAATTGGCTCACCCACAGAAGACAGAGTTTGCTGGTAGATGGAGCGTATTCTGCCTGGATGTCGGTGACCAGTGGTATTCCACAGGGATCTGTTCTGGGACCTCTGATTTTTCTAATTTTAAATATGACTTGGACGAGGATGTGGAAGGGTGAGTTAGTAAGTTTGCAGCTGATACAGAGGCTGGTGGTGTTATGGATAGTGTAGAAGATTGCTGTAGATTACAACAGGATATTGAAATGATGTACAGCTGGGCTGAGAAGTGGCAGATGGAGTTCAGCCCGGATAATTGTGATGTGATACACTTCCGGAGATTGAATTCGAAGGCAGAATACAAGGTTAATGGCAGGACTCTTTGCAGTGTGGAGGCACAGAAGGATCTTGAGGTCCAAGTCCTGAGATCCCTCAAGGGTTCCGGGAAGGTCGATAGGTGGTAATAAGGCATGTAGTATGTTGGCATTCATTAGTCGGGGGATTGAGCACAAGATCCGCGACGTAATGTTGCAGCTTTATAGAATTCTGGTTAGACCAGAGTTGGGAGAAACCAGGAAGGATGTGGAAGCTTAATAAAGGGTGTAGAGTAGATTTACCAGGATGTTGCCTGGATTGGAGAGCATGCCTGATTAGGACAGGTTGAGTGAGCAAGCGCTTTTCTCTTTGGAGAGAAGGAGGATGAGAAGTGACTTGATAGAGTTGTACAAGAGGCATTGATCGAGCGGACAGAGACTTTTTTTCCCAGGGCAACAATGGCTAACACGAGGGAACATAATTATAAGGTGATTGGAGGACGATATAAGGGGGATGCCAGGGGTATGTTTTTACAGAGAGTGGTGGGGGCGTGGAACTCATTGCCTGCAGAGGTCGTGGGTGAAATACATTAGGGATGTTTTAGATAGACGCATGAAAGATGGAGAGAACTGCGGCTATGTGGGAGGGAAGGTTCAGATGGCTGTTGGAACATGATAAAGTGTCGGCACAGTCTTGTTGGCCGAAGGGTCTGTAATGTACTGTGTTGCAGTCTTCTATGCTTTGTGTTCTATGGAAGGTTCTGGAAGCTAAAATCAAACAGAGTCCTTGAGAATTATAAATAAACTTTTTTAAAAATTTTATTTACAGCGTGGTAAGAGGCCCATCCGGCCCATAAGTCAGCGACGCCTATTTTAAACCCCAAATTAACCTACCCGTCCGGCTTTAGTATGTGGGAGGAAACCGGAGCACCCAGCGGAAACCCACATTGACACGAAATAACGTACAAACCCCTTGCAGACAGCGACGGGAATCGAACCCCGATCGCTGGCGCTGTAATAGCATCGCGCTAACCTCTACGCTACCGTACTGGAAAAGAACTCGAGAAGGGAATTAGGAGAGCCAGAAGCGGCCATGAAAAGTCACTGGCAAGTCGGATTAAGGGGAATATTGGGGCCCTGGTAAAGAAACAAGAGGTGGGGCATGTAATGTATAGGCAGTACGAATGGACTGAGGCACTTGCGGAGTGTAAGAAATGCAAGAGAAGACTAAAGAGGGAAATCAGGAGGGAAAAAGAAGACACGAGGTTGATCCGGCAGACAAGGTAAAAGAGAATCCCAAGAGGTTTATGTTGCTGCATCGTGAGTTTGTCTGTCGGTTACCATTGGCATCAGCTGTTTCTGTGGCGCAATGGACCAGCGCGTTCGGCTGGTAACTGAAAGGTTGGTGGTTCGAG
>NC_067417.1:53708542-53793542 GCF_009764475.1 Pristis pectinata
ACTTAACCTTTTCTCAGCACATCGGCGACTGCAATGTTGCAGCTTCCTGACACATAACTTATTTCCCTTTGCTGCCAATTCGAATCCTAGTTCCACGTTCACATTCTCCATCGCTGACCCTTCCCTTTCCTTTCCGTCTCTCACTTGTTCGTGGAATTCCAATCGCACTGCTCCACATCAGAAAAAGATTCCCTGAGAATAAATATTACCAAATGTTTGTTAAAGAAAGCAGCAGAGACCTCACAAAGGTTTAGCCTTCACATCTCCTCTATTCCCTTTGGTCCTGCTCCATGGGAATGACCCAGTCGTTCTCTGTCAATGAGAAACCATTGTGAAGTTCTGGAAGTTCAAAATTCTCTCCACGTGTAACCTAACCAGCATATTACACAGGTTCAAAATGAACTCGTCTGCATTTGAATACTTTTGCTTTTGTGCTAAACGACGAGTGAATGGGTAAGGTTGACATTCAAAGCGATGTTACCCCCCCCCCACCCCACTTCTAGAAAAGACAATAAAGCAAGCATGCAACTGCAATATATTGTTAGGTTGGCAAAGCGCGTTGACCTGAGTTAAGGGAGGATTGTGGTACAGTATTGAAGGTGTCTGTTTGCTTCTGTACAGGGTCTCGGTCAGATGGATCCAAGAGTAATGTCTCCCGCCTGGTTCTCGTTCTATATATAAAAAAAACATTAGTTCCATAAAGTAGATGCACCAAAGTTTCACTTGACGCCAGAAATGCTGGGTTGCATTTCGGAGTGATCTGTGTGTCCCAGATCGGTATTCCTCTGCAGTTAGTTCTGTGAATGCCCGGAGATCGCACCGAAAGTCACAAAATTCTTCCAGAGCTCTTTGTGTCACAAGCAGAGAGGGCACTGAGCTGTCTGAGTGCTCAAGAACCAAGCCCAGGGTTGCAGAATAAGGGAGAGTCCACCAAAGAATCAAGTGAGGGGACATTTCTTCATGGAGGAGATGGTGAGTCTTTGGAGTTCTGTACCGCAGAGGGTCCTGAGTGTTCAGCCATTGAGTTAAAATGAAGCAGCAGCGGGTAGATTTTTATGTGAGAACTGTGTTTAGGGGAATATCTCAGGAAAGTGCTGCTCAGGTGAAAGATTACCCAAGGTCTCAATGAGCGTGACTTGAGTGTTCTTGTTACAAAATGCCGGGGTCTTTCCCTTTTGTGCATGCTCTTGCGCTTATTTGAACCTGTGTCCAAAGTGGACGTGTGATTGCTGTTTTTAATGGTGTGAGCTACACCAAACATTTTGCTGATATAACACTAATGGACAACCAGTGGACTCACTGATCTGAACACAAGGCCAAAACGAGGAGTAAATCTGCCTGCCTCTGAAAAGTCTTTCATTCAATGTGATCACGGCTGCTTTGCCACAGTCCTCAGCACCTCTTCTTTGCCAGTTCACAAAGACACGATTTCCTTGATCTTTTAAATACAAATGCACATCTTTTGTAAATAGTCCAGTGATTGAGCCTCCACGGCCTTCCGGTGTGGAGGAGTCCAGAGAATCACTGACTTGCGAGCTGTTCCGAATTACTTCAGTTATTGGTTGTCTTTTATCTGATGTCGATTTTCCATCGATCATTCCTCTCCGACCCTCCCCCACTCCCTCAGAAGCTGACATGTATCAAAAATATCACTCCTAATTCCTCTAAATTCTAAAGAACAGGGGTTTAACATCATCGGCTGTTCACGATAGGACAACACGCTCATCCCTGGGATTAGCTTAGTCATGGTGTGCTGGACTGAGTCCAGAACTACAATATCCTTCATTGAATCAGTGGAACAAAACGGTATACGTTAATGCAGGGGAAGCCTTGGAAACCTGTAGACTTCTAAAATATATCTCTATTTCTTATCTCCAAAGCCTTGCAATAAAGAAAAAAACATGCCGTTTGCCATCCGAAATTCTTGGTGCACCTGCCTGCTGACCTTCCGTGGTGGTTTCATGCACAAGGACACCGCCTCCCTTTTGTACTCCACTCAATTGGTATCCCTCTCCATTCATATGATGAATAACTTCAGCGAAGTGCAGATCATCACACATACCAACATCAAAAACCTTTGGCCAAGTTTTCGCCACTCACCGAACTTGTCCATATCCAGTTGCCGACTAAATGTCCTCTTTGCAGCCTGTCTTCCAACCACTTTCCCGTCGTCAATAAACTTGCAGACCCTACAGAGTGCCTCCTCCTCCAAATCAACACTGTACACAGAATTATTGAGGGTCCTGAATTGAGTGCCTGGGCTCTGCAGGAGCACCATTATTCCAAACTGGAAAGGATTATTCCTTTCATTTGATTTTGTTTTCTGTCTTAAAGCCGCTCTTCACAACATGGTATTTCACGATCGTCAGTGCTCTGCGCCCTTATCTGAGGCACCGCCCTTTTATATGGATCTTTTAGACATGCAAATACATGGCAGCAATGTATTTGCATGTCCAAAGAATGCCAATCAACTCTCAACTCTGGACGTTACATCTTCGAAAATAATTGTCAAGTGCGATGCTCCTTCCATAAAACCACATTGACGAGGTTTGATGACATGAAGCTTCTCCAAGTACAGGAACGATCATTCCCTCCCAGATGACACACTGAGGCACATTGCAAACAGAAGATTACAAGGGAACTGATTTGCAGCTCTTCGCTTTTCCTCTGCTATTTCCTCGAAAAAATTCGACGGCACACTGCAGGGTTCAATGTAAGTTAAAAAAAAACAAAGAACGGGTTCACTGTTAGGTTTCTGTCGGCACGTCCATTAAAACCCTTGGATGGAGGCCGATACTCCGGGTAGCTTGCTCAACTTTTCACTCATTCATGATTCCAATACCGTATCCCTCGTTAGAGAATGTTAAAAGTTTTAACTTACTGTCTGATGTATCCTCTATCGTGAAGACTGATGCAAATAACTGGTTCAAATTACCTCCCATTAGTTTCTTTTCCTGTTATTACTTTCTCAGTCTCGCTCTCCAGGAGTCCCACATCACATGAACCCTACAGAAGCGTGGGCTGTTGTTTCCATATTACCAGCCAACTACTCCTCTCTCCTTGTTCGCTATTCAGTTACTCGAAGCTGTTTCCTGAAAATAAAATCCAATCTTCTGATCCTTCACCAGTTTGTGACACTTCGTATGCTCTAGTTTTTGAATTATTCTTTCCCTTCACCTCCCTTGCAAATTACACGTGGTTGGTTTTTCTCAGAGGGACGCACGCACATCTTACATCCTGATTTTTTTTCCAGTCATGTTTGGACCAACTCCATGAGGTGGTCTGGAATGGAATAGTTCTGCCGAATTCCACATTGAGCGTGGGTGAGTAAGTGCTATCTGACAGCAAGGTCGATGGCATTTTCCGTCACTCTGCTGATCATTGACGGGAACCTGGGTGTTTCTGTTGTGGGTCAGACAAAGGTAGAGGGTTTGAGGCTGACAGAATATCTTCTCTCAGTGATCTGATGCAGTGCATTTTCTGCACACATCAACAGTGACCGTGTTAACACTTCAATCTGAAAACGATACTATCCACGTCATCGGCATTCTCCATGCCAGGAGAGGATGTTTTGTGAGCATCCAAGAACGAGTAAAAAGTTGGAATGAGAGACATTGAGGGAAATAAAAGGAAATTTACACGGTCCGTTGTTTGGACAATGTGTCGGGTCGCTGTTTTCTCTGACGTGAGGAGACTTTTTCAGTGGAATAGGGGGCTGTAACAAAGAGTGTTCAGCGGGCCATTGTAGTGGAATCGATGTAGATTTATTGGCGCCTGCAGCTAAATTACAAGAGTGTGGCCGACTGAGTTGGCTGCTCTGAAGTGATGTGGACTACAGGCTGTGAAGGCAGACACTTGGGTGAGCATTGCTTGTCGACCCTGTATTGTCTTCAATATTCAGTGGAGTAACGATGACAATGTGGATCATGCCATAAATATCCCAGGCCGAAAGGGATTAACTGAGCCTTTCTGTTCAGTAACTCTGAACAACAGCGGACTAATGAAGTCCAAATGTCCCACTGGAGATATTCCGTTCTCTATTAATTTGGGAATCTTTTCCATGTACTGCTCCAGTGTCAGAGTCAGAATTACCTCGGACATTGACGGCGATCATCTCCACGAAAGAAACAAGATGTATTTTGATGTCGAGATACACATTGTCAGTTATGCTATCGAGAAGATATATTATCCTGTCTTGGCTGTTTTCCGTCCCTGAAAAGTCAGTAAACGGTCTGATTGTGCTGTAAGTCATCATTAAATCATTAACTGTGCGACTATCATTTACTTTTGAAGTCTCGAAACACGGAAATCAGACTCATCCAGTTTATCCTCTTAACGCGCCGCCATTCCTGACCCAGATCGGTGTATTCACCCGCACATTGGCCATGGGGTAAAGAACAGAAAATGGACACGTTACTCACTTCTCCCTGTGATATGATTTCATTGATATAAGCACATGTTGAGTTGCATTGCATGTTTGCGCTGAGCCCTTGCATCCGGTCAGACAGGTGTACTTGCGTATCAGTGAAAACTGTCGGTAAAGTATTTGGACATGATCGCAGGACACCAGTTCAGAAAGAACGTGCAGATTTAAAACGCTCACCCTGATCCAGTACCAGTGACTCTTTGTACCTGTGGACCCGGGTATCTCTATTACTGCATCAGCTGATGTTCCGTGCAGTTAACACAGCATGAGAATGTACAGTCCCGATTTCTTTTATTGCCTGTATCGTAATGGTTCACTCCGTTATTTTCTAATTGTATCTTGGAGAGAACATGCTGCCGCGATGATTCAGGACAGATGAGGAATACTTGTTGGTGAGACTGCAACTGGGTCTATATCGTGGTGCAAGTGATCGCATTAATTGTCACTTGAATAGATTGAATATTTGATCCTTTTATTGATGCAAGAGCCTTTCATCACACAGATCTGTGGTCTACTCTCCGCTGCAGTGGTGCTCCACGTTGAAGTACATTGGGTCAGGTCAGTACAACAAATGTCAGCAGCAGTTGTATTCCCAGGATATCTCGGCTGGTTGTTCTTACACAAACACGGTAAAACCTCCAACAGTTGTCAGAATTCTATGTCCGTATCCCATCTCGCTGAGGACATGTTTATCATCGGCATTCACCACTGATGACAAGAGTGCATGTTTGATCTGATCTTCCTTGAGGCAGACAGAAAGTTGAATCCAGCAACCAGTTTTCCTGGCCCGGAGTAATTGTGGGGACGTGGTTGGCAACAGAATCTGTCATTAAACACAGAGGAGTATGAGCTCCACTCACGATGTTGCTGAACGTTGGAGAGGGATGGAAGTGTCAGCCTGGTCATTTCATTTTATCTTCGGACGCTCTGTTTCTATAAGATCTTTATTCCAGGACTCCACGGATATCCCCACATTGCCCTCATTCTGTCCTGTTAACATGTCTCTTCGTTCGTTTTCCCCACAGTTATCCTCGCGACGATTGTGGTCCTGTCTCGGGTAAAGTGCGGTCTCTCCAAGAGTGACACCCGCTACTTGGTGGCCATGGCAGCGGTGGATCTACTGGTCATTATCTTTGATCTAATATTGCGGCAGATTCCGATTGTGCATAATATGCATTTTGTGAAGTCCATCCCATGTGTAATATGCACGCCGCCCTGCTTCACGCCGTCACGGAATGTTCAGTTTGGTTTACTGTCGCGTTCAACTTTGACCGATTTGTAGCCATTCGTTGCCAAAAGCTGAAATCTCAGTACTCCACAGAGAAAACGGCGGTTATGGTTCTGGGGACGGCGACTGCGCTGAGCAGTATGAAGAATGTTTTCTGGTATTTTATGTACACACCTTGGTGCAGTTTGGCGAATGCTTCTTGGTTTTTTCATATTAATATCCGTGTTATAATCTCAATGAGCTGGACGATAGTTAAGTTTCTTCATTTGTCTCATTTGTTTTGATTCTGCTCTTCAACGTTTTAAAAGTCAGACACATTTTAATGACCAGCAGAGCCCGCAGGAGACTCCGGGGTCTGACCAGCTGAGAAACTCCCAGAGACCGCGAGTTGGAGAGCAGAAGGAAATCCATAACATGTTGTTTGTCATCTCGGGAAATTCACCCTGTTATGCTCAGTGTTTACAGTGTATTCTATGAGGAACCGATGATGGAATTTGCGTGATAATTATGTTTACCTCGCCAGTTTTGAAGCCGAAATCGAGTTCATTCTCCAGCTTCTGAGTTGCTGCTCAAACACGTGGAGTTATGCTGTGACACAGACTAAGTTCAGGGAGCAGTTGCGGATTGTGTTGACACATCCAGTTTCTCTAACTGCAAAATCAATTAAATGCCATTATGTCGTGAATAATTTCCAGCATCAATCTTCCCTTTCATGTTCTCTCCGGCCCACTCTCCACGGGAATCTGTGACACGGAGTGTGGGGAGGGGAGGTGTGGGGGAGAGAGTTTGATCGAATTTATTTTCAATGTGTTTTTCTTTGAAACGTCTCACAAATATGTTTCAAAATATCGAAATAAAAATATAAATTCTAAATATACAGCGAGTTTCGGTCAGTTTCGTTGGAGAACAGAGTCGTTTGTTCGTTTTGATGAGCAAGCAGGAATCCAGTGGTTTCAGCATTGTCAACTGAAGTCTTGTGAAACAGCACAGAAAGTTGAGACTGCTGAAAGATAGTGCTACCTGCAGAACCTAGAAAGAAAACCAGTCACTTTTCTCTTCCGTTCTTCACCCTGGCGCCCGTCGGCGACTGGAAACCATAAAATATCACCACGTCCCTCCACCCTCTGATGGGGAGACGTTGATCCCTGCGGAATTAGAGTTCTGTTTCCACAGGCCACGGGTGAACCAACGCGGACTTCTCACAAGCGCAGTTTGACTGACATATAATGAAGTGTCAGCCGGCCGCGTGTTTGAAAGATGTTGTGCATCAGTACATTGCAGGAAAATACATGCAAACAGATGAGATATTAATGACATGAAGGGAATTCTGCCCATATTATTGTAATCCCTTATATCCTGGCTTGAATACGACAAGCTCGCAGTTACTCTCAGGATCAACATCTAAATAGTGGGAGCGCGGTTGCAGAGCCAGAATGACCAGGGCTCCGATCTCATGTATCCCCAGCTGGAGGTTTCAATCCAAGCGCTTTACTCTCCTCTTATTCAGTACATCTTATTCAATCAGCTAAATTGAACATTGAAATTGACAGAAATATCCATCAGCGGAAAACCTGATCTCAATATTATGAATCCAACGTAATTTATCGGATTAACTCAGAATGTGTCTGCACCACGATGATTCCCGTGCGCTCACGGAGAGAACTTGCATACCCCACGCAGACGGCACCGGTTTTCAGAATTGAACACGGTTCTCTGGCGCTGTGAGGCAACGGCTCTAACAGCAGCGCCACAGTGCAGAGATTTTGCTGTATCCAGTTCCCCGTGCAACAAACAGACTTCAATATATGCAGTGGTCCTGAAACCAAATACACATCTAATAGCTTCCATTTAATCTGACCACGAGAAAACACTTTAGTGTTCCTCCTAATAACAACCACCGGTCACATATTCCCCTACTCACCACGTTATGATTTTCGCAGGGACCGATGTCTCCAAAACTGTATGGTTCATTCATCCCACCCTGTCCTCTGACATTTTCCGTTGCAAGCGTAACAAGTGTAAACGTCTGTCCCCACTTCTCCTCCCTCACCACCATCCAGGGATCTGAACAGCCCGTAGAGATGAGGCAGAGGTCCACATGTATCTGCTCCGACATTGTCTATTGCAGTCAGTCCTCGAGCCGGGGTTCCACTACAGTGCGTAGAAAAGGAGCCCGCTTTGCGGAGCACCTGCGCACTGAGCGCAATGGCTATCTGCAGCTTATGGGCACATGTTCTCTCAACGTCTCTTCCCTTTCCCTCACCGACGTGTCAGTCCTCGGTCATCTCCACGGCCCGGGTGAGGACAAAATCAAACTAGAAGTACGGCACCTCATATTCCTCCTGGGTAGTCCACAACGCATTGGTATGAACATTGACTTTTCCAATATCAGATAACCCGCACCATCTGTGTTCATTTCTCTCTCCTCCTGACCCATCCTGATTCTCTCACCCACACCTACCTTCAAACCTATTCCCATTTCCCTTGTTATCCAGTTTCTCTCCCATTCCCATCTGAACCCATCTCTCCGTCATACACAGGCTTAACCACTGAACAGTGGGCCTCCATTCCTTCCCGACCTGATTCTACCAGCCTAGCACTCACTCACCTAACCCACGCGGCCTCCTATTCCCTCCCCCACTGGTGCCATCTGCATATCACCCCTCTCTTATGTGGTTCCACCTATCACCTTCTTCATTGTTAGATTCCACAATCTGCGGCCATTTGGCATCTCCGTTTGTCACCTTCAAGCCTCTGACCCGACCTCCAAACACCGCCCCCTACCTGGCGCCATCTAACCATCAACCCCTGCTGAGCTGCCGGCCACTCAGCCTCAACACTCTATTTTCGTTATCTCCTCCCTTCCCATGGGTACCTAGTGTCTGAAACTTCTGAACTAACCTGCCATTGGGACCTTGTCAAAGGCTTTACTAAAGTCCATGTAGACAACATCCATAGCCTTCCTTTCATCTACATTCTTGGTAACCTCCTCGAAAACTGCACAAGATTCGTTAAACACGATCTACCACGCACAAAGCCATGCTGACTATCCTTAATCAACCCTTGGCTGTCCAAATACTGGTATATCCGATCTCTCAGAACACCTTCCAATAATTTATCCACCACTGATGTCAGGCTCACAGGCCTGTAATTACCTGGTTTAATTTTAGAACCTTTTTTAAACAACGAACAACATGAGCTACCCTCCAGTCCTCCGGCACCACACCCGTGGCTAAGGACATTTTAAATATATCTGCCAGGGCCCCTGCAATTTCTACCCTAGTCTCTCTCAATGTTCGAGAAAACATCTTATCAGGCCCGGGGGATTTATCTACCTTTATTCGCTGTAAAGCAGCAAACACCTCCTCCTCTTTAATCTCTATATGTTCTATGACACTATTGCTTGTTTCCCTTCCTTCCATATCCACTGTGCCAGTGTCCCGAGTAAATACTGATGCAAAAAATAAACTGTTTTCGATCTCCCCGATCTCCTGAGGCTCTACATATAGACGACCACTCTGATCTTCTAGGGGTCCAATTTTGTCACTTATTATCCTTTCACTCTTAATATCCTTGTAGAAACCCTACGGGTTTACCGTCACATTATCTGCCAAAGCAACCTCATGTCTTCTTTTTGTCTTCCTGATTTCCTTTTCAGTATTTTCTTACTTTTTCTATACTCTTCAAGTACCTGATTTGTTCCTAGTTGCCCATACCTGCGATACACCTCTCTCTTTTTCTTAACCATATCGCCAATATCCCTTGAAAACCAAGGTTCCCTATGCTTGTTAACTTTGGCTTTAATCCTGGCAGGAACTTGCAAGCTCTGCACTCTCAAAATTTCGCCTTTAAAGGCCTTCCACTTGTTGAACACATCCTTGCCAGAAAACAACTTATCCCGATCCACTCTTCCTAGATCCTTTCTCATTTGCACAAAATTGGCCTTTCTCGAATTTAGAACCTCAACTCGAGGACCAGACCTGTCCTTATCCATAATTAACTGGAAACTAATGACATTATGGTCACTGGACCCAAAATTCTCACATACACATACTTCTGTCACCTGATTCCTTAATTCTGGTTCCCTAATAGAAGATCAAGTATTGCATTCTCTCTCGTTGGTACCTCTATATATTGATTTAGAAAGCATTCCTGAACACATTTGACAAATTCCAAGCCATCCAGCCCTTTCACAGTGTGGGAGTCAGTGCGAAAGAACATAAAGAATGCAAGAACTACCAGGGCATTTTGACATTCTGACTTCTTCACCGTATTTCGCTGCCAGAAAATGTTGTTTTCCTCATCAGGCCTCATAACTGAGACGGCAATGAGATATCAAGCTATATCTGAGATATGTCTCACCGGAGAGACTGTGCATTACTCCTACAATTGTGGCCACTCGGCCACAACACCACATTCACAGATGCAATTTAAGAGCGGTACCGAAGAAGGGTTGACCTGTTTCATTTTGGATCCCTGCATCCTGAACTCGTACTTTAGAATTCTTTCCTCAAAAAAATTATATGAGGGTCATTTCGCCTTCTCCATCCCAAACTTCTTTCAAAATTGACAGGGGAGGTGATTGACCGACGGTTGTTACTTCAGATTGGGAAAGAGGCAGAGAGTGGACATCTTTGAAGACCAGTGGATGCACCACTCTGTTTACAAATTTTCACAATGTCTCTGGCTGCCTCCCTTCCTTCCTCTGACTTTCTCTCACACATTCCTTCTCCAAAGGCCCTTCTTTCAAATGCGAGGTGCACACGAGTAAAATCCCGTCATCCGCGCAAATTTCAGCCCCACAAATGTACCACAGCGCCCCCAGCAGGCTCCGATTCTCTGAAACCGGGCGTCAAGTATGACAATGGACACGGAATACACAAGTATTGTGTGTGCTCCCACCTCGTTAATTAGACAAAAACAGTTGGTTGCCATGTCTGTACCACCTAAGGAATTTGTAAAACACCGACTTTTGATGAGTTTGTCCATTTTATTTGGCTTCTGATGACTTCTCCTGAAGCTGTGATGAGATCAAACATAAAGTGCGAAGGTAACGGTAGGTGTTTTGAGGTGGTGCGAATGAAGGCGAGGAAGTTTTCAGTAAAACAGGCGGAATTGTCACTGCGGAGAATCAGTTTCTGGATACAGTGATACAATGTTTGGAAGTAAACGAAGCAGTGAATCTGAAGGAATAAGCAGAATCTGAAGCAATTCTCTCGCCAGCAGACGAACAAGAGAAGTTAATGCAAGTTGCATCTCATTATTACCGTTGCTGGACGGCGCGGGGGCTCCGTGGCTTAACTGATCAAAGCACCGGTTTGGAAACAGGAGATCCTGGGTTCAACTCCCAGCGGAGCCTTTCGTTTATGGGGTGAGTTGCCGTGTGATAAGGTGGGTTCCATGCAAGCACAGCCGTTTACGCACCTCCAAGCAGAAAAAAAAACAACTGAACAAATAAAAAGCCTCCAAAACGCAACAGGTCCGTGGTGTCTCCGAAGCAAGAAACAGGGCGAGCAGTTCAACCAGATGACGGTTCCGATGACTTTGTTTACCTCTTCCTTGCGTTTTTGCGGTGTGGTGTTAGTTTAGGGTGACAATCGTTCGCAAACGCGGCCTTGTCCTGCTTTATGACCTCACCCTGGTCCTGTTGACAAACGAACCCACGTCGCGTTGCACAGGTCATTTCGACTCGAACTCCGACCAGTTTGCTGTGTATTTAAAGACACGGCAGAAGCAGCGCTGCTGATATGTTGGAATACAGCTTGATATTGAATACTTCCAAACCCATTTGTTTCGTATAAATATGGGCCATGATCACACCTATGCACAATCTCCACAGTAACTCATGACTGTTTTTCAGTCCTTCAGTGAGATTATTGATCCGGGCACCAATGCAGGATCATTGTCACGCTGATCTGTGATTTTTTTTCCTGCAAAATATTTCCCAATGCACTTTTAATACAGCAACAGATAATATTGGGTGCAGTAGGTTTGCACCCAATGGCAGTAGTGGGATTCGAGCCCACACCTTCGTGGAGACTTCAGCCTTAATCCAGCGCCATGGACTGCTCCGCCACACTACCACGCAACGAAGCTGTTTTTCTTTCATTAAATAACAACGCTCATTGATTGAACACGTTCTTCTTGAAAGTTCTTATACCCTCCGTGTTTGATTTGAAACGATTTGTCCCAGATACAGTGTTTGAGCTTGATGCGGCCTCCCGTTTTCCAATCCATCGAATATCTCTTTATAGTAGACCGGAGACAGAAGTGGTAAACGGTTGTCACGTCAGACGGCAAGGTGGCAGACCATGAGGTTTTACCAGACGTCAGTGCAAGGAAGCTAATTTTCATGAGTACTCTCATGGTCGACATGGGTCAAAAGAGTGCAACTCAGACATTTCCAGCGGATGCAAAGAGTGATCTCACTACTCTATCGACCTGTGTTGTTACGTTCAGCAAGACTTGTGCATGTACATTAAGATATCCATAAAGTGTGCTCTCAATGTCCTTCATCTGAATGAAACAATCCCAGTTACCCCAGCTTAAAATTGCAACTGAAATCACTCACATTGGCTGCGATACCAGAAAATCTCCTCTGGACCCCCTCTGGGATATTCACAACCGTTCTAATGTGTGCGAAGAGTTATGTACAGAAACGTCCAATATTGGCCGATGTTTTTGTGACTTCTTTCTGATTGAATGACGGTTACTCGCCTTTGCCTTTACTGCAATCAGGAAAACATGCACCACACCAGAAACTGTTCCGTCTCCATGGTTCTACCCATTGCCTTCTCAGTCTGGGTGTTTAATTCAAAGAAGTAATAAAGATTTCCATTTCGAAACGGAGTTTCTGCGAGGACTGGGAACAGGATGAACTGGGCACTTGCACAATATGAGGGGAAAGGATCCTGGTCAAAACCTGATGTTATTTTCTGAATTACAGAAGATAAATTTTGTCGATTTTTCTTCAGAAATGTTCGAATTACCATGAACAGAATGAAAGGAGCTTGTCAAACCTGCAGCATTAATGGAATAGAAGAAGTTGAGTGAACTGAAGACAACCAAAAATTTCAATCATTTACCTACACACAAATATATGTGCAGATCGGAATGACCGAAGAGCACCCAGACGCTCAGTCATTTAACTCTGCAGTCCATCCCACCTCGTTATCGTATCCGTCCCCTTTTTATCAAGTATTTATCTCCCCCGTCTTTGAAATAATCAAAGACAGTACTCGCAGCAATTTCCACGAAAAATTCCAGACTCGGGCGATCTGAGAGAAAATAATCACCTCATTTCTGTGTTTAAGTGAACAATTCGATTATTTCAAAGCATGGCCTGGATTTATGGATTATCCAACATCAGGTGATGTCATCACCCACTCGATTTCTGACCTTATTTATCGCTGTAGCGATTTCGGACGAAACACGGACTCTGGTGGGACTCGAACCAACAACCATTGAATCGCTTGGTTACACTTTATTAGAAGTCCAACTCGCTATACATTGCGCTACAGAGCCCACAGTATCCCCCCTTGGTGTAGAATTAAAGCTACTGAAGAGAAAGAAAGGCAGGAAGACCCACACGGGCAGGATGCATAAAGACAGACTGAAACCTGAACAGACACGCAGACATATGAAGTAACATTTATTGACAAAGGCAGATAAAACTCGCGATCGAAGCAGGGACATGAATGTTCAGAGGCTGTTGATCACTTCAGTGAATACTTCTCAGTTGTGTTCACTGCGGAGAAGGATGTTGTAGTTGGAGAATCCAGGGAAGGGAAAAGTGTAATTGTTGTACAAGTTGCTGTTACAAAGGAGGCTGTTCCAGAGAGATTAAAGGTAGATACATAACCTAGGCTTGATGGGATTTATACCAGGCTGCTGTGGGAAGCATGGGAGGAGATTGTCAGGTTCTGACAGAAATGATCAAATCATCCCTGAAAAAGTGCTTGCGAACAGGAGGATGTCAAATATGGTGCTTTTATTCAAAAAAGGCATCTAGAATAAACCAGGTCATGACAGGCTGCTGCACTTTACATCAGTGATTTGAAAGGAATTAGCAAACTTTGGATGGACAGGCTTAATGTGTCCTGGCATAGGCAGTAATGCTCAGGGATATTCTCCACGGTTTTGATCGGTGGAATCCATGTCTGACAAATTTGTTTAATTTTTGAACAGTTAACAAGCTGTGTTGATAAGGATAATGCGGTTCTTCTTCATTCTCTATTCTGGAGACTTCAGTAACCTGTCCTTCCCGCTTACTTTATCCATACTTTGACACAACTTCAGCCTCCGGCATCCTTTGTTTATACCTACTCCCATTTCAAGCTGAGAATATCCCTTGCATGGGCGCTGCTTTAATCCACTCCTTCAGAACACTGTCAGCACCAACGGTGGATTCGGTGGTGCGGTGGTAAACATGTTAGTCTGGAGTTCACTGCTGGACACACGTTGAAACCTTTCCAAACCTTTGTTTCCATCTAGAACAGATCGGCCTCCCTAAACTACACCCCGCCCCCCCCCCCCCGCCTTTATTTCCTTGTTACCGTCCTACTGTTACATTTTCTTCTTAAACTCGATTCTGAAGGTGGCGATGTTTCTGTAGTTCAGCGGTTATCACGTTTGCCTCACACCCGAAAGTTTCCCCCTTCGAACCTGGGGCAGGAACATGTTTTTCGCTCCTGCTCCACCTGGTGAGGCTTCATTCTCATTGATGTCAAGTTTGAGGATTTATGGGTCCAATCCAGTTCCAGTGGTTTTACCGTCACTTAGACTCAACGTACTGCAACAGAGAAAGAGTATGTATTGATATGAATACTTACAATTGACCAGTGGACATTCACTCTCTGAACAATGTTGAAAGCAGTGTGCATAAGTAGGGCCGGGTCCTGAGTCATTGTGTGAGCGGCACCGACATTGTGCCGCTCAAAAAACAGCCTCATCGGCAGTGGGCTCCAAGGCACGGCTGTTGCGGGGAAAGACCACTATCTGCCGGCGGTGGTATAAACAGCGAGCGGAGACCAGCTAGGAAATGAAACCGTGTTGTGTCGTGGTTAGCCGCAATAGATAGATGACCAGGAGAAGCAAGAGATTAGTCAAGAAGTTAAACTTTTATTTGCAAAGAAAAGTTGTGACAGTCATACAGTCAATTACAAGTCATGCTCTGACTACTGCCCTCTCTGACTGCCCCCGAGCAAAGCTCGAGGGCCTTTTTTTATACCATTTTTCTTAGCTTAATTACGTTGTTGCTATTCATCATGTTCTCTCTTATCTTCACAGTTTCATCCTTCACCATTTGTCTCCTTCCACAATTGTCTCCTGGCTCACAACCATCTGTCTTTCTTGTCTTTTCTTCTCTCAATCGCAGGGTGCCCCAATTATTTAGGGTACTGGGAGTATTGGCACTAGGCTGCAAGGCTATGACCCAATCACAGGGTGCCCAAATTATTTATGGGCTTTGGGAGTCCTGGTACTAGGCTACAGAATTATCAGTTATAAAACAATACTGGACTTCTTCACTACAAAGCTAACGGTTATAAAACATTACGATGTGCCCCTATAACCTATGACTTCTGAGACTTGCTAACATCTGGCTTATCAGTTAAAAAAAACGATCAGCTTCAGAATTGCTGCAAAATAATTTGTCGCACTAACCATAACGACCCTTAGCTACACAATAGATCAATATAGTGTTCCTAGGAATGTGCTAACCATGGTTTAATGAACTACACTAAATCAAAAGTGTCTCCCTAAGAATGGGCTAACTATTTCTTTAATGAGCTATATGTTTCCCGCACTAAGAGTTTCCCGCGCTTGAGCTGAAGAAGAAGGAGGCCCAGCGGCCATCTTAAGGAGATCAGCAGCCATCTGAAGCACAGAGCAGATTATGAATAAAAAAGTATAGCCTCTACTTTCTATAGTTGCTGGGTCTGTTATAGCATTAAGCAAACCACGAAACTACAAAGCACAAAGATGAAAAGAAACATCTCAGTTTATTCTGAGTTTGAGAGTCGCCCAGTCGCACTTGAAACAACCACTAAATCCAAACCTGCTCTGGGTGAGGCTCGAACTCACAGCCTCGGCATTTCTCCACCACGTACCGCGCGCTAACCGATTGCGCCACCAGAGCTCCACTGGGCGAATATGCGGATTTCAGCATCAGGGAAGGAGGATGAGAAGGAGCCGTTACCGATGAAACGTTCGCAGCGGCAGATTTTACCTCCAGAAAATATTAAAATGGACATATGTTTTGCAAGTGTTTGAGGACAAGTTTAAAGGAGCAGCAATTGCTAAAGCCGTTACTAAAAGTGATAGATAATTTCCTTTTCTTGTCGACGAGGTGTTTCAGACTGAAATAAAAGGCTCGTAGGAACAGTGGAGACAGAGTCACCTTCAACAGTGAAAGCGGAGCGGGAGAAGGATCTGGCAGGGAAACATCTGCAGCTCAGTTGGGGATACGATGGTGGAGTGGGACGGTGCTGACTCGTTTTTACACCGGGCCGGAATTACGGGACAAACGGCCTCGTTCCTTAGAACCAGAGAACCATAGAATACTACAGCACAGAAAGCAGGTCATTCGGCCCTTCTAGTCTGTGCCGAAAAATTATTCTGCTAGTCCCATTTACCTGCCCCAGCCCATACTCCTCCAGACATCTCTTGTCCATGTATCTATCCAATTTCCTCTTAAAAGTTAAGAGCGAGCCCGCATTTACCACATCAGATGGTAGCCCATTCCACACTCCCACCACTCTTTGAGTGAAGAAGTTCCCTCTAATGTTCCCCCTAAACCTTTCCCCTTTCACCCTAAAACCATGTCCTCTCGTACTTATCTCTCCTAATCTAGGTGGAAAGAGCCTACTTGCATTAACTCTGTCTATGTCCGTCAATATCTTGTAAACCTCTATCATATCTCCCCTCATTCTTCTCCGCTCCAAGGAATAAAGTCCTAACGTGTTCAATCTTTCCCTGTAACTCAACTCCTGAAGACCCGGAAACATCCTAGTAAAACTCCTCTACACTCTTTCAATATTACTGACATCCTTCCTGTAGTTTGGCGACCAGACCTGAACACAATATTCCAAATTTGGTCTCACCAATGACTTATACAACTTCACCAAAACTGACATACTGCCGGCAGATGATTTGAAGGAAGGTTCACGTGATCAACAAATAAAATCTCCCACTGCTCCGTCAGTCAGAAGGCAATGCATTCAGTGGTGAATTTCGGCCAAATATTCACACTTGTTGCAGCCATTCTGTGATCCATGGGAAGGGAAGAGAGCAGTGTCAGTAAGTGGATAGATCAAAAAGTAAAATCCAATTTAAAGCCTACTGATTGGTTATTCTGCAGAACACTGAGAAACACAATCACTGCGGGATATTTCCTGAGAGAAATTGGATCGAACACCTTTCACCACAGCTGAATATCAGTGCCGGGTCACGGAAAGAAAATGCAGCAGCGGCCAATCAACAATGGACGTCCAGACAGCCCAAATTATCCGGGTGTGGAAGGAAACATAGTCTGAATGTAACCCTCAGCGAGAGCTGCCCTAGGGCCTGGGAGGCGGGTGTGGGGGAAGATTAAATCAGGCCCTGCTAGGCAATGTTGAAGACCATTAAACTCGGTTCAGCGGAGGCCAGTAATGGCTCATTTGATTAAATCCAACACTCTGCAGCTGGAAGTTTACAACTGTTTTACGTGTTCACTTCCCGGACCGCTGGAGTGATTATCCTTCTTTCTCAGAGAGACAAGGTTTCTGACACGAAGTGGAGAAATCCCTTGCGGGATAACTGAAAAAGAAACTACGTGCAATCACCTGGTATCGTTTCCTCAAACAGAGTGTGAACATTTGGCCGAAATTCACCGCTGAATGAACTGCCTTCTGACTGACGGCGCAGTGGGAGATTTTATTTGTTGATCAGGTGAACCTTCCTTCAAATCATCTGCCGGCAGTATGTCAGTTTCAGTCCAATTTTTGATCTAATCAGTTATACTTTTCCGGGATTTTGACGTTAACCATCTCTTAATATCCCCATTTACTGAGATTGGGTTTGGAAAATGGCTTTGTACCCAATTAACAATAAATTAACAGGATCCATTTATTCTGAACATCGAAGTCCAGGTCATTTCTCAGGCTGGTGTTAATTCGAGCTATGACCAACCTCTGGAAGCACTTCATTACGGTAGATGTGAGTGCTACCCGGCGACAGTCGTTGAGGCAGCTCACTCTGCTCTTCTTGCTCACCGGTATGATGGATGCCCTTTTGAAGCAGGTGGGATCCGCCGACTGCAGCAGTGAGAGGTTGAAGATGTTTTTGAACACGCCAGCCAGTTGGTCTGCACAGATTTTCAGTATCCTGACAGGTACACCGTCGGGGCCTGACGCCTTCCGAAGGTTATCCCTCTTGAAGGATGTTCTGAATCGGTCAAGAGATCAAAGGGTGGCCAGACGCTGTGGGGATTCGCACAGGTGTCGTGTTATTCTCCCTTTCAAAGCGTGCAAAAAGGCATTAAGATCACCAAGGAGTGAAGCATCGCTGCCATTTATCCTGTTAGGTTTCGCCTCAAAGGAATTAATGGAACGAAAATCCTGCCACAGCTGTCGTATGTCTAATTGTTTCTTCAACTTCTCACGGAATTGCATTTTCGTTCGCACGATGGCGATTCAAAATCACATCTGGACCTCTGGTGGAGTTCTGGATCGCCAGTCTTGAACGCCACAGATATGGACATCAGCAGACTATGAATCTCCTGGTTCATTCAGTGCTTCTGGTTTGGGAAAACTCGGTAAGTTCTCAACGGCACACACTCGTCCAAGCAGGTCTTGATGAAGTCGGTGACGGCCGTGGCATGTTCATTCAGATCCGAAGATGAATCCCTGACTATGGTCCAATTCACCGAATCAAAGCATTCCTGCAAACGCTCCTCCGCCTCCATTGAACATACCTTCGCATTCCTCACCACTGCTGCTGCGCTATTCAGTCTCTGCCTATATGCCGGGAGTAGAATTACAGTCCGGTTATCGGACTTGCCGAAGTACGGGCGCGGGATGGCACGGTAAGCGTTCTTGATGGAGGTGTAAGAGTGATCGAGTGTGTTGGCTCTTCTGGTTCTACAGATGATATGTTGGTGGTAGTTTGTCAGAGAGTTCTTCAACCGGCCTGGTTGAAGTCCCCCGCGATGACCGGAGAGGCATCACGGTGCGCTGTTCCGTGCCTGTTGATCACGGTGCTTTGCTGCTCCAGTGTCAGGTTGACATTTTCCAGTGGGGGAAAGTCCACCGCGATCAGGATGACTCCGGTAAACTCCCTTCGCAGATAAAACGGACGACATTTGACCACCACATGTTCCAGGTCGGGAGAGCAGGACTGACACAGAACCGCCACCTCTGTGCACCACAATGAGTTAATCATGAAGCAAACGCCGCCGGCTCTGCCTTTACCTGATGCCGCCGTCCGGTCCGTGCGGTGGATGGTGAAGCTTTACTTGAGTACTGTAACCGGACTGCTGGGGATGTGCCATGGCTCTGTGAAGCACAGTGCACAACAGCTCTTTATGTCCCTCTGGTACTGCAGTCTTGTTATGAGGTCTTCAATTTAAGTTTACAGAGACTGTACATCAGCCAGGAGGAGGGCATGGAGGTGGGACTGACGACCCCGCGTTTCAGTTTTACCTGCAACCTTGCGCTGAAGCCACATTTTCTGAAACAATGGAGACGTTCCCTGAGCTTCCATCTTCTGCACTCACTCCCGCGTGGTCTGGAGTAACGGAGTCTGTCAGTTAATTTTCGGAACTGATTGAGTTGGGTGCAATTAAGTGAAGGTTATCAGACCTATATCGGGAATGTGCGGAAGCTCCATGAAGAAAGGTTGTCCAGCCGGCTTTGTTTTCCCTGCTGTTGAAAAGAAAATGAGAGATGTCTTGATTGAAACATTCAAGTTCACGTGGGGTCCGAACACAGTGAAAATAGAGAACAATTTCATCCAATGGGAGATTCAATAACTTGGAGTTACCGGTTAAAAATGTGGCATATATTTATGACAGAGGTGCTTTGTCACGGTGGGTTCAATGTTCCGGCAAGTGGGACTGCCTGAGGTTCGGCAACTTGGTCGACATGAATGAGTTGTGCCGAAGTGCCTAATTCTGTGCTGTATAAATCCATGACTCCATGACAATAAAAGTACGCAGTACCTTTTCACGGAATACTGTTCACACACGGCACAAATCACCGGAGATTTTTGAGTGCGGGAGTTGGCGAAACGAGGGAGCTGTTGCGGTACATCAGTCCTCCTCAGACATGCAATCAGTTAGGCCAGTCAATACATGTCCAAGTTGTTATTCTCCCGCTGCCTGATCTGCTGAGTATTGTTTTTCGGAGTTCCTTCTTTTGATGTAAATATCCGCTTCAGTGTTCCCATCAGAGTCACAGAGACACACAGCACAGAAACAGGTTCTTTGACCCATCGTGTCACAGCTACCGTCAAGTACCAATCTCTGATAATCGCATTTGCCACTACCTGATCCATAGATGATTATGCCTTGCTGATTCAAGTGTTTGTGAATTGCTTTTTCAATGTTGTAAGGACGTTTATATCAGCCAACGTTTGATCCATCCCCTACCTGATTTCGTCCATCCTCTTGTTAAATAACATCTCCCTCAGATGCCTTCTAAAAATCTGACTCATCACTGAAATAACTTCTAACAAATCTGGCATGGGAGAAAAGTCTTCCCATCCATCCTTTCTCTCACAATTATGGTCCCTGGCCCTTTATGTCTGTAGACTTGTGTTTATCCGGATGCATCTTTCATGGTGTGAAATTTCCTGCCTGAACTAACACCTCACGCACCTTTCCAGGTTCCAACAACTCACTGTGTGCTCCGATCCATCATCAACCTTTTCCCTCTGCCTGCAAGTCGTCTCCTTTATTGTGCACGCCCAAGAGAAACAAGCCTGTCACCATCTACACTTCCCATCCTACGCATAATTTTGTGCACCTCATTCAAATCACCCATTAGGTTCCTCTGCCGCAAGGAGAACAAACCCACCCTGTTTGAATCTACCCTTATACTGCAATTCAGCCACATGCAAGTGAATCTTCTTTGTTCCCGCTCCATGCAATGACATTCTTCCTATAGGATGATGAGTGAACCTGCACACAATGCTCCAGATATAGTCTCTTTATAAAGTTGTCGCATGCAGTCCCCATGCTTATATTCACTGATGAATGTAAACATCCCATATACCTTCTTCACCATCTCTTCCACCTCTGCTGCAACCTTCGAGGATGGAAGGAAATTTCCCCAATGTCTATAGTTTCTTGGACAGACTTAAGTTCCATCTACTATCATACTGCACAAGGTCCCAACTGGTTGTACTGTATCTGCTGTAATCTAAGACACTCCTCCTTGGATCTGCAACGCTGAAAATGTTCTCGTGTTTGTGGCATAGAGACGGACTAATCCTCCGAACCTGACGAACTGTTTCTCTCCGACAATGCGGCGCTCCCTCAGTACCACTGTTCGCCTGGTGCAATTCTCGCTGTGCACCACCTTCCAGAAGTACGGATCTCTTCAACAATGTTGACCTGACTATGGAGATCTTCCAAAATGCCGTCAGATGCATCATAAAATGTCCTGAAAGGACTCGACAGATTGGATTCGTGCAGAATACTTTCCGTCGATGAAGAAACTACATCCAGAGAGGTACCGTTAAGGATATCAGAGGAACATTTATAAATGAACAAGGGGAACTTTTTCAATCGGGAATGAGGAACACGTGGAATTCCGAACCAAAGAATGCTGTGCTGGCCAAGTTATTGAATACAGTTCAGAAGCCAGGTAGTAGATTGCAGGACAGGTAAGGCCTCGTGGGAATGGAGAGTGAGTTGGCCATGGCATTGAGATTTTGGACGAGCTTGAGGACATGCAGAATGGCGGGGCTGTCTCCATTCGCTCAGTCATGACATTGTGCTTTCCGTATTTATTCTTTTTCACCCTCAGCTCAATGGGGGATTGTGATCAGTCAGCAGGAACATTTTCCTTTGGGTCATCGTCCCTGCATAGGTTCACAGTTGCAATCGACATTGTTAACCCATCCATTTATACCTTGCCTGCGAGCCTTAGATTAAAGCTGGTATTCGATTCTGCTAACCAAATAATCACGTGAGAAAATGTCTGACACAAGAGCGGAGAAACAGATAACGACCATGAGCTAATCATACACAGCCATGACTCGCAGTATAGTTTTGTTGTATTATCAATGTTTATTGTTTTTGAAGTCTGAATCCCTCATTAAGTCGTTAATCTGTAGCCAAGCCTTGCAGATAGAAGCGAATTAGTTTGCCTCTCTGTGAGTCGAACGAAACGCTGAAAAGTGGTGAAAGCCCGGCAAATCGAATTGGCACATCTGCAGAAGCAAAACCTTTGGCAGAACTAGAGACCGAGGCTGTGCGTGTTTACCATGTGACTGAGATACAGGCAGAGGCCGAAACTGAGTGCAGAATTGGATGGGAAATTTTACAATATATTATTGCCGTGTTTGCGGACTTTCACCTCAAAACATGACTCTTCTTCAGTCGAAGTAAACAGTGCAGCACAAACATAATCATGAATGTTGTCAACGCGCTGCTCAGATAACTGGAATTAATATTCATGCCTCTACCTTCTTCTTCTGATCCCACGGGATGAGTCTCTCTGATAGATAAGACGGCTGCCTCTGTAACGCGCTGTCAGGAGGATTCCAGCATCGAGCAGCGAGTTTTTCCATCACTTCTACGCCAGGATGATAGTTCCGCCCAGCGCTTATCCATTTTCCCTGCTGTCTCCAATTATACAGACAGAAATAATTTACTATCCGATTGTAGCAGCCTTTGGAATTGCTGGTAAGCGATGAAACCCAATTAGGATCGTTACGATTCCGCGATTCATCATTTTCCCCGATCTTATCCTGTTAACAATCTGATTTACATTTTCCCCTCCTGCAAATAAATTGAAAAACGGAATGAACGGTGGCCGCTTATTTCGGCGTTGCTCGCATCGGTGAAATTTGTTTCGGTAACCTGAAAAAAAGGATTCCACCTTTTCATTTGCATAAAAATATACTTTAGATCTGTTTCGTTATTTCTTGCACTTGTGCTTTGACTGAAAATCCCCACAGACAATGGAACAGATTCTATTCAAGTTTTTGTTTCCATTAATCAAATTATGACTCTCGGCTCTCCGGTTACTCTCGGTAAATACATTCAAAACGACGTCACTATTATTTGGTATAACTCCCCAACTCCACGCTGCTGAGTCCAGGCACATCGCCAGCGCTCAGTACCCTCACACGGAGCTGAGGTTCTCAGCAGTCAGGACAGCGACTGTGTTGTATCTGATCTGGATGTCCCCACCGTTGTACAGTAATCTCAGGATTAATAAATTCAGGAAAGTTATCGGACACGAAAAATATATCAATCCAAGAGCTGACTGCTGAAGAGTCCATCACTCTTAATGAAGTACAGCCAATTTAGTTTCTGGAGAAGATTGGCAGAAAGGCGCAAAGCTCAGTTACTCGGCAGATTGTTCTGATGATCCGTAACATCACCAGAAAGGGAAAATCAGAACGATGTGAAGTCGCTCCGTGTCTACCCGTTGCTCCTCAATCCGATCTTCAAAACGAGCTGAAAATTACACTGGAAATTCCGCTCTTTAGTGGCAAGCATTGTTTTTTTTCCAAAATAACTGTTGAGCTTCACTTGACCGGTGACATTACAGAGAGATATAAAACCAGGAGTATTATTGAGCTGCAATTATCTGTAGTTAAGCACCGGTACGATCAACCCAGCAAGGAGATCCTAAGAGGAAGCCTTTCATATATTAATTTTGCGATGCTGCATGGTCCAAAGTAGCATTTTGAAGTAAATTCAGGTGTTAAATATTTGCTTTAGTAAGAAACTGCATTGCGCGGAAAGTCATGGTGTCATATACTTATAGGCCAAGGAAACGGGCCCTTGCGTCCAGCTCGTCCATGCCGACCGATTTGACAGCCTGATGATCACCTCTTGCCTGCATCTGTCCCGTATCTATCGAAGTATTTTCTGTCCGTTTAAATGTCTGAATATCTTTTAAACATTGTGGTTGTACCCCCTCTACCACTTCCTCTGGAAATTCATTCCAGGTACCCACCAGCCTGTGTGTGAGAAAGTTGGCCCACGGGACTCCTTTGAATCTTCTCCCTCTCACTTTAGACCATTGCACTCCAGTTTTAGACTCTCCTATCCTGGGGTAAAGACTGTGAACATTCCCTTAATCCAGACCCTCAAGTCTTTTCATACCTCTACAATGTTACCTCTCAGCCTCCGACCCTCGAGGGGAAAAACCCTTACCTGTCGCTGCTTGTGTCAATGCTCATTTCTAATCTGAATGTGCAGGCGTGGATAGAGCTCTGCGTCACTGCCTCCAGAAATGTATGCTGACTGGTGATTCTTTGCTTCTGATTCTTCCCCTATCACAGCGAACGTGCTGACGATTGTGATCCTGTCCCGGGGAAAGTGCGACCTCTCCAATTGTGTCTCTCGCTACCTCGTGGCTATGGCTGCGGCAGATCTGTTGGTCGTGGTCATTGACGTCATACTGTTCCGTATTAATGTTTTAAATGTCCGAACAAGGTTCCTTTACATTACCCAAGTGTGCTCAGTCCGTATGGCCCTGAATCATGCAGCCACCGACATTTCGGTGTGGTTGACACTGTCTTCCACATTTTTATCGATATGTGATGATTTGTCGTCACAAGTTGCGGACTAGATATTGCACCGAGAATACTGCATCCAGAGTGATGGCTACTGTCTGTCCACTGTTCCTTTGTAAAAGCATCCCGCGGTACTTTCAGTTTGAAACCTTATTTCGTGAAAACAAGGTACAATGGAGCTGCAATGTAAAGTTAGATGTCTGCACTGTACCCGCATGGATAGCGTTCGACTGGATTCACCGCTGTTTAACCCCCTTCTTCCCAATGTTCTGCATATCTCTGCTGAATGCTCGGACCGTGGGATACATTTTAGCGGCCAGTAGAGTCCGTAGGAATCTAAGAGGCAGAAAGAATGATGCTAGTTTTAATGATGCCGAAATCGAAAACAGAAGGAAGTCCATCATCTTATTCTATGCTATATCCGGCACTATCATGCTGCTTTGGATTATTTTGTATTTTCCCTCTGGGTGCACATTACTAAACGCTATTTCTTTTATTTACAGCGTGGTAACAGGCCCTTCCGGCCCAACGAGTCCGCGCCGCCCATTTTAAACCTAAATTAACCCACCTGTACGTCTTTTTGTGCAACCAGTTTCAGCGACCCAGCTTTCATCGCGGATGAAACCAGCTATGTGCTCCTGCTCTTCAGCTGCTGCACACACACTTGCATTTATGCAGTGACTCAGTCTAAGTTCAGACAGGAACTGAAGAATGGGATGGAATATCTGCTGGGAATATTATTTACGTTTGTTGAGGAAAGAAAATAATGCAGGACTTCAGGACATCAGACTCAGCAGCTTGTCATCTTCCGTTGCTCCTGGGCAAATCATTTTCCAGTCTCTTTCAGACACTTCGATTGGCCACGTCGGTAATTACTGCCAGATTTTGATTCATTGAACACGATTGATGGTTTAGCCTTCGTTAGTTGCTGAGAGTCCGGGTGGTCACGGAGATAATTCATCAGCCTGTACACACGTGTATTTGGAAACCGTGCGTTCAGAATCAGGTTTATTATCACTGACATATGTCGTGAAATGTGTTGCTTTGCGGCATCAGTGCAGTGAAATACATAACAATTACTTTCATTTGCAAAAATAAATAAATGGTTCAAAAGAGGAATGACGAGGTAACATTCATAAGTTGATGGACCGTTCAGAAATCTGATGGCGGAGGGGAAGAAGCTATTACTGAATCGCTGAGTGTGGGTCTTCAGGCTGCTCTACCTTATCCGCAATAGTAGTAAAGTGGAGAGGGAGTGTTCCGAACGGAGAGGGTCCATGATGATGAATGCCGGCTTCTTGAGGCACCGTCTCTCAGTTTAATATGAAATTGCAATGTTCTGTTTTTGTTCACTGCAGGTGATTAGAGAAACGCTGTGTCAAGTGTGAATGGAAATATGTTATATATCTGCAAAGAAGGGAGTGGCAGATATGCACAGATTCGCATCAGTACAATAAAACATTGATTATGTTAAAGATAACAACTGACTTCACCATTCAGTTTGCCGCCAACAATTCCGTAATCGGCAGCCACCCTCTGGTCATTTAATTTGGAACATAGGTTGGTTTGTTTTCTCGTCGCGAATTCACTCGTGTCTACGGGCTGTGGTCCAAGCCGTGTGTCAACGGCGATAGCTGCTGGTATCATCGGCAGATGTCCCTGTATTGAATACGATAACGGTAATTTCATTGGCAAGTGTCTGGGACGTGTCCATCAAAGCTGGCGTTGCCAGTTGCGAATACGTAGAATTTTCATGTGAATGTGGTTCTTCCTGTGGAGAAGGATTCGGAGAGGAATATGACCATCCATATTTCCTGTGGCGCGTCTCCTGACCACTGGCTTCCGCAATAGTCAGTGTCCTTGAACACTCCGGTTAACGGCGTTCCACATTTATTCTCCTTAGCAACAAAGGATGGCTGTAGCTGTATACAGATGTGCCGCCAGTGCAGATCTCTTGTATGACACAGCCCAGATTCTGATACGCCTCGAGTGTATATATCGTGCTTCCCGTCTACAGCAGCTCTGTGATCGCATGTTAAGGTGGATAAATCCCCAGAGGATAATGGTTGTTCATCGAGGCAAAGGAGGAATTTATTGAGGCCTTGGCAGAGATCATTGCCTGCACTTTGGACGTCCCAGAGGACAGGAGAAAACTCGATGATTTTCCTTTGTTGAAAAATGGTAACGGGGAAACCAGTAAATTGCAGGCCGGCTTGCCTTACATCAGTGGCAGGGAATGTATTGGAGAAGGTTCTTCGGGTCGGGTCTACACACATCTGGGACGTTACAGACTTAATGGGGACAGACAACGTTGCTTCTCCGGGGGGCTCATGTATTACAGAGGTGCATGGGTGTGATTGAGGGGTTGAAAGGATGTTCGGTGAGGGTAGGGCAGTGATTTGGACTCTGGTGAAGCATTCGTCAGGACCCCATTTTTAGTCAGATAGAAAATCTGAAGGCACCTTGGGTCCACGGTGACTTGGCAGATTGGATTTAATATTGTTTGTCCATGGAAGGCAGAGGGTAGTGGCGGAGCGGTTTTTCACTGATGGGTTCTGTGACTCGTGGTATTCGGCAAGGATCAGCGCTGGGGCGTCCGTTGTATGTGTGCAACGTATCTGTACGTAAATATGAGCGATCTGATCCGTACGTTTGCCGACGGCACAAAACCGCAGTGTTGTAGGGTATGAGATAGGTGGATAAAGGATTCCGTCTGCTCTATGACACGGGGAAATGTGGTCATATAAAGTGTCAGATGGAGATCAATCGGGACAAGTGTGAAATCTTGCACTTTGGGCGGTCAAAAGCAAATGCTGAGGCTTTGTCTCGAGTGGTTTCGGCAGGATGTTGAGCTTTGGTGAGGTAAGGTAATGAGAGACTTCCACTTACCTCTGTAATCCTGATCTGGTTGAGATGATATTTCACGTCGTCCTATGTTCGTCCTGCAGGAGATTGGAGAACAGGGTCCCTCTTCCAGTCGCTGCTGACTATACATGTTGTCGGTGCGTCCAGCTGCAGCTCTTGTCTGACCGCGTTGACGGAGGCATCTGCAGATGGACTCACTCAGGATCATTCCCGTTGTTGACAGTATCATAACCAGGAGCTTTCTATAGGGGTTCACAACTAATGTGCAGGCAGAAAATGGTAGGGTGAACGTCAGGTAAGGTAGAATGGGTAGGTAGACCATGTAGGATACAGCTGTGGTTATTCCGTGCATAACAAGATCACAAGATAAGGGAGCAGAAGCAGGCCATTCGGCCCATCGAGTCTGCTCCAAGGAAAAGGGAAAAAGAAATGGGTGATGTACAAGGTAAAAAGGAGAGGCCCCAACACCGACCCTTGCGGCACACCACTATATTTGTGGATTCTGCCGTGGTGAAGGCTTTACAGAGATGAGCAGCAGAAACTTCGTCTGCAGCACATCAGCTGGTTCTCATGGACAATGCGGGAGCGTGGAGTAGATGACAGCTGTAATGATAGGAGACTGGAGATTTCAACAACGCCCCACGACCACACTCTGGCTCCTTCCACCAAGTCAATTTTGCATCCGATTGGCCAGCTCACCCTGGCATTCATGTGATTTAACCTTCCAGACCTGGAAACCATACGGCCTCTTGTCAAAGACCAGGCTAATATCCATGAAGACAACGTCCAGCTCTCTGCTGTCGTCAATATTCTCCGATACCTCTTCAAAATATTCAGTCAATTATGAGATTCGAGTTGCCCCGCACAAAGTCATGCTGACTGTCCAACACTAGTCCTTTTCCAAATGCTGGTCGATCCTGTCTCTCAGAATCCCTTCCAATAACTTTCCCACACTGATGTCAGACCCACGGGCCTGTCGTTCCCTCTCATGTACTTCCAGCCCCTCTTTAAAAACACAACAGTACCCACCCTCCAGTCATCCGGTGCTTCATCCGTGGCTAAAGACAATGCAATTATTTCTGCCCGGACCGCTGCAATCACTGGCCAGCCTTCTTTAATTTAGTAGGTTAGACTTGATCAGGCCTCGGAGATTTATCTACCTTAATGTGCCTTAAGATTGCCAGTATCTCCTGTGTTGTAATGTGGACATGTTCCCATACATCGCGCTTCATTTCGCCTAATTCTTTCGTTCCCGACCTCACATTCATCTGCAAATCACTCACCAGATCCCCCTTAACCTGCTGTCAGGATCTCCCAATCAACCTTTGCAAAGTAGGATTTCAATTTGTTGTCTCTTCCGATCTTTTCCCACAACCGTTTTAAACTGATGGAGCGATGTTCACTGACGCCAAGCGCTCTCCTACTGACGCTTCAGTCACTTACCCAGTTTTAAGTTCACAGCAGGTTGGCGACAGCTGCTCCACCTCACATGTTGTTTGATGAAACTTTCCTGGGCACGATTAATAACGTTCACCCCATCCAATCTGTTTGTACTGTGGCAGTCGCAGTCAATATGAGGGAAATATTAATCAGCTGCTATTATAATCCTATATTTCTTACTACTATCTGGGATCACCCGTCATATTTATTCCACTAATTCCCACCAACTGTTGGGGGTCCAAAAATTCAATATCATCAAAGTGATCATTCCTTCTTATGAATCAGATCCACCCACACAAACTCACTGGACTACCCCCCAAGAATATTCCCTCTAAGTACAGCTGTGATGTTATTCGTTATCAGAAAATGAACTTCCCTTCTTCTCTTACCTCCTCGTCTGTCGTGCCTAGAGCATCTCTCACCTGGAACATAGAACTGCCAGTGCTGCCCCTCCCTCAACCCTTCCTCCGGATTGTTGTGAAGAAGTGTCCTGAAGAATGCTCCTGACCCATCAGCAGGACGTGCCGGAGAAGATTGGGAGCCGCTGCTGTGAAGGAATCTCCATCAGACAAATAGGAGTCATCGTGAGCGTGAAATACTGAGATTTCAGTGCCAACATGTTGCTGTACTGCTGAAATGGAAAGAAGTCTTGAACCTGGGATATCATGGAATATCGAGAGTTTCATGAAAAGTAAAGAGACAGATGGCCGGTGGAGGGAACGGAAAACATATGAGGCATTTCTGGCATGTGGCATCTGTACAGGCGGGAAGTGGTGAATGAGTAAAAACCCGACAGCAAAGTGCTGCCACGAAACATCCCTGGCAGTCAACATCAAATAAAATCCCAGGACACCCTATTTCTACATTCCAGCAATATAGTAACCAGGCAAAGGTTCGGTCCCATCAAGTACCGAATGGGAAATCTGCGCCTCTGTCCGAAGTATTGTCAGATCGTAAATGAATATGTTTATTTTGTATTCAGTGAGGAGACAAACATTGTGCTTGAAGATTTCAGGAAAGGGAGCAAGGGTATTGTGGAGCGGGTTAACATTAAACAAATAGAATGTATGCGATGACCCCGCAAGCATAGAGGTGAATATATACCCAATACCTATTGCAGTATTGCAGGCTGCTTTAGGAGGCAACGGATGAGATTGCCGGGGTCACGAGAGAAATATACTGTTAAATACTCGCTGGCCACAGCTGCGGTGCCGGCAAACTGGAGTTCAGGAACTGTTCTGCCTCCATTGAAGAAGGGCAGGCAGTGAGATGCCAGGGTTGGCCCGCAATTGCAGACTGATTTTCGTCACAGGAAAGTTTTTGGTAAGAAAATTGAGGGACACCAATAATCTGCACTTCGATAGGGAATGATTGTTCAGGAAATGTTAGCATGTATTTGTTGGTGGGATGTCTTGTCTGGCGGAAGTCGTTCAGATTCTTGAAGAATTAATGAACTGGATTGAGGAGGGAAATGCTAGTGACAGGATGCTGGCCCTCTGTTGCCGAGGCATGGAATATAAGAGCATGGGACTCATGGTACAAGATCTTGCACTAAATATCCTTGCATATTAAAGAAAACCATCGGTCAGTCTGTATTTATATTTAGTTATATGATTAAATGGACAATTGACCGGATAACCTACGTCCGGTTCATTGTCGACCTGCACCGCACTTTATCTGTCATTGTCAAAGATTATTCTTCACTCTGTCAGTGTTCTACCTTGCACTACCTTAGTGCTCTGTTGTAATGAATTCAGATGGGAGAACGGGATGTAAGACAAGTTTTTCACTGTACCTCGGTACAGTGGCAATAAGAAACCAATTACCAATTCCAACAATATGTTATTCAGGAGAAGAGTCGGGGCACACCTACAAAGAGCTGCAGAAACACAGCAGGTCATGGAGGGAAATGGGCAGTCGACGTTTCGTGTCGAGATCCCTCATCTGGCCTGGAAAATTAGATCCCATCAAGGACTAAAGAGGAAATCTATGCATTGAAGCGAATAAGTGCGAATTTATTAGGTGTTCTATCAGGTATAGCCGTGAATACCAACGACCCAATGAGGTGTATCCCAGGAAACTGTGGGAGGCAGGCGACGTATTTTCTGGTGCCACGACAGAAAGTTTGGTTTTAAATCTTGGCGGGCCACTGCTGAGGTGCCAGGTATATGGAGTTCAGGAATTGTCAGAGCTTTATTAAAGAAGAGCAGCAGGGGCGGTCAGGAAATTCCAGGCCTCTAACTCTCAGGTTAGAGCTGCGGGAATCATCTGCACTGAGGTCTTCAAGGAGTGTTCAGGAAAAGTCAGCAATGATTGACGGGTGTGAGGTCTTCCCTGGCAACGATTCACATTCCTAAAGAAATCAAAAAATAGTTTGATATCTGCAGTGCTGTTTATGGAGACGACGTGGCCATCAACTGCCACTTGCATTAATGGTTCAGTGGTAGAATTCTCGCCTGTCACGCGGGAGGCCCGGGTTAGATTTCCGGCCAATGCAATCGCACCTTTTACTTCGAGATGTTGGTCACGAAACACATTAACTCCAGCCGCCGATGCAACCTCGACCTGCCGCGAATCTCCTAATGCAGGACCACGTCCACGGCCGACATCATCTCCCTGCCCCTACACTTATCTCCGAGCATCGGAATAATAATACAGCAGCTCCAGGCGACTATTTATTGACTACAGCTCCGCGGTCAATACTGCAATTCCACGGAAAGTCATCTCCAAACGCCGGGCACTGGGACACAAGTTCCTTTGAAAATGGATCCTTGACTTCCTGAACAACAGGTCGCAATCAGTAAGGCTGGAGAGAAATACCTCCGCCACTATTATCCTCAACACCGGTGCACCACAAGGTTGCGTCCTCAGACCGTTACTCCATTGCCCATGCTCATGCGATTGTTTGGCGATATTCTGATCTAACTCCATCAACAAGTCTGCAGATGACCACACTGGAGTGTGCCGAATCTCAAATAACGATTAATCGGAATACAGGAAAGATACAGAGAACCAAGTGCCATGGTGTCATGACAACAGCATTTCCCTCAAAGTCAACAACACAAAACAGCTGTTCATTGACTTCAGCGAGGGAATTCGTGCCCACGCCTCTCTTTACATCAACAGTGCTGAGGACCAGAGGGTTGAGAGATTCCATGACCTCGCATTGAAACTCACCAATGGACTGCCCTGTCCTGGTCCTACCACGTAGGTCCAATGGTCAGGAATGCGCACCAGCGCCTCTACTCCCTCAGGAGGCTAAATGAATTTGGTATGTCCCCTTCAACCCTCACTATTTCTTATTGATGCACCACAGCAAGCATTCTGTCCGGATGCATCACGGCTTACCACGACAACTCATCTAACCGTTTCCACAAAAACAAACCCGCAGAGAGTTGTGGACACAACTCAACATATCACGAGAAGTAGCGAGCCCTCCATTCTGTCTGTCTAAAATTCTCGCTGCCTCAGTAAAGCAGCCAACATAATCAAAGATCCCAGCATCCCGGACATTCCCTCGCCTCCCCACCTCCCCACCTCTCCCCCCCACCCAAAGGAGAAGATACAAAAGCCTGAAAGTACAGACCAACAGGCTCAAAGGCAGCATCTATCCCGCTGCAGCAAGGCTACTGAAAGGCCCCCTAGTGTGATAAGATTGTCTCCTGAGCTCACAAGCTACTTCGCTATGGTCTTGCACCTTATTGTCCGCCCGGACTGCACTTGCTCTGTCTCTGTAACACTTATTTCTATTTGTGATTTTTATGAACTACCTGGATGAGGAAGTGGAGGGGTGAGTTAGTAAGTTTGCGTATGACACGAAGGTTGGGGGTGTTGTGGACAGTTTGGAGGGCTGTCAGAATTTACATAAGGACAGAGATAGGATGCAGAGTTGGGCTGAGAAGTGGCAGATGCAGTTCAACCTAGATAAGTATGAAGTGGTTCATTTTGTTAGGTCAACTATGTTGGTTGAATAGAGTATTAATGGTAGTAGTCCTGGCAGTGTGGAGGACCAGAGGGATCTTGAGGTCCGAGTCCATAGGAAGCTCAAATCGGCTGCGCAGGCTGACTCTTGTGGTTAAGAAGGCATATGGTGTATTATCCTTCATCAATCGGGGAACTGAATTTAGGATTCGTGAGGTATTGTTGCAGCTATGTAAGTCCCTGGTCAGAACCCACTTGGAGTATTGTGCTCAATTCTGGTCGCCTCACTACAGGAAAGATGTGGAAACCATAGAGAGGATGCAGAGGAGATTTACGTAGATGCTGCCTGGAATGCGGAGCATGCCTTATGAAAGCAGGTTAAGGGAACTCGGCCTTTTCTCCTTGCAAAGACGGAGGATGAGGGGGGAACTGATTGAGGTGTATAAGATGATGAGAGGTATTTATCGATTAGATAGTCATAGGCTTTCCCCAGGGCTGAGTTGGTGGCCACAAGAGTACGTAGGTTTAAGGTGCTGGGGAGTAGATATAGAGGAGATGTCGGGGTAAGTTTTTTACTCAGAGAGTGGTGAGTGCGTGGAATGGGCTGCCGGAAACGGTGGTGGAGGCTGATACGATAGGGTCTTTCAAGAGACTGTTAGATAGGTACATGGAGCTCAGTAAAATAGAGGGCTATGAGTAAGCCTAGTAATATCTAGGGTAGGGACATGTTCGGCACAGCTTTGTGGGCCGAAGGACCTGAATTGTGCTGTAGTTGTTCTATGTTCTATGTTCTGTGTTCTATTGTTTTGTTGTTTCATCTTGTACTATCTCAATACATTGTTGTCATGAATCGATCCGTACGAACAGTATGCAAGAGAGGTTTTCACTGTACCTCGCTACATGTGACAATAATAAACCAATTTAACAAAATACAGGGAACCGAGTACATTGACTCAGCCGTCACCATCGCAGGGAACACCGACTTACATACCGAAGTTTGTGTGGTGCGGTTGATCCAGCCATAGCGGTTAATCCCATGTGACATGGGAGGGAATACAGATTCTTCAGCAATTATTTGCTAACAGTGCAGGTGAAAGAAGGTTTCTGGCGTAGTTTAATTTACCTCAACTTTTGGCAACATCTGCAGTTGCGGGTCTCATTGAATTACAAGCTCGTTCCGGGACAAGGAGAAGGCAGGAAGTGCACGTGGTCAGTGTTGGTTTTGATGAGACAAATCATATCATGGAGTCATACAGTCAGAGAACAATACGGCACAGATGCAAGTGCTTCGGACAACGTGTCCATTACGGTCACGGGGCCCAACTAGTTAGTCCCAATTTCGTGCTTTCGGCCCCTTATCCCTCTAAGCCACGCCTCTCCCATTGAGTGATCGGTGTTTACAGCATGGGAGCTGGCCCCTCGTCCTCCCGCGTCTACAGCGATCATCAAGCCTGTCTGCACCGACCGCATGTGCCTGCATTCATCCCATATGTCCTAATCATTCGGGTACATCTCCAACACCTCCTCCTGCAGCCCATCCCAGCTGAATTTCTTCTAGATATTTACTCCTCGGCTCTCTTTTAAGCCTCTTCCGCCCAACTTAAACTAATGCGCTCAACTTTTTGACACTTCAACATGGTAAACAGACTGTGTCAATACCCGCCATGCGCCTGTCAATTTTATGTCCCTCATTCCTCTGGTCCAAGGAACATAGACCTAGCCCACCCACTCTCCACTTGCAACTCAATTCCTCCAACCCAGACTCAAGACCACCTATCTACCCAGTCCCCTGCTGTTCTTCTCCGCCAGTTCTGTCGAATAGCCCCTGCGGTGCAGATCCAGTTATTTATTGAAATGCTGAGAAATGCTATTTCGATCGCCCGTGCAGGCAGAGTACTTCAAATCAACCCCAGTCCATTGTGAAATAGGTTCGCCCAGTCACCTCCTTGAATGTGCACCAAACATTGCCCAGGCTCTCGAACCGCTCGCAAATGGAAAGAACATATTAACCCTGTCGAAACCGATCGTGATCTTGTTTCATCTGAACGACACCACCTTCGCTCAGAACTGACCCCGCCCACAGTGCAGAGTTTCTTCACATCTACCTGCAGCACACTGGGGCGCTTTCTTAAAATCTATTCCAGGACCTGGGCTGCGTAGGCTGAGCCAGCATTGGATTCCCATTCCATATGCCTCTGAGAAGGCGTTGGTGGGCTGTACTGCCGCAATGCGGCTCTCGGCGCACTCTACCTCTGCCAGCTTCAGTCTTCTCGTTCCTGAAGGGGACTCACTCACCATGTTTCCAAAGGGAAGGTGTGTTACGGATTAGGTTACTATGGGTGAATGTCCCTTCAAGTCATAGCACTGTGTGCGTGGTGGGGGAATGGTTACGACAACAGGAGATAAGGACGGAATGACGTTACTTGTAGGAGTCACCCAGAGAAGAGAGAATTAGGTGTCGTATGGGTCCAAACTGCAACATTTGGATTTCGTAATTACTCTCTATTTTCTCTCTGCATTTCCTCTTCAGTCAACGGTGGTTTTGCAGAAGCCTTTGCTCACGTTTCACCTTATGGCTTGCTGAGCTGAACTTTAAGAACTATTCCTGGACTTGGAGTTTGGGAATTTTCCACACACACACTTCGAGTTTAGTTTTTTGGGTTAAAGTTTAAGATCCAACAATTTTACCTTTAACATCTTTACTTATATTTTTCTTATTATCAAAAGTAGTTATTAATAAAATAGTCTCCAACACATACATGTCTTGGTGTGTTTCTTTTGTTGCTGGTACGTGACACTCCTGGTTCATGACACAAAGCATCAGCGGCCAATTACTCTCCTGCAACATCTCGCGCTGAAACAGCCAGAAAGTCCTTTCTCCCAGTGGACGGTGGCGGCGTCAGAGATGGAGGGGCGGGTTCCAGCGTTCCTTCTGCTGAATCAGGGCGGTTTAACAAGTTGGAGTTCCTCTATTTCAGTGTGTTCGATTCAAGCGATATTTTTTCAACTCACCAAAACACTATGGAAGATGTGGTGTCGGGTGGAACGGCTGCAGGGAAGCCGGACTGATGTTGGTGGAGAGTGTGGCACATTCAGCAGGTCCGATCGTGTGAAACTTCCACCGAGCAAGGAAGGACGTTATGATCTGATATAAAATAGAAGATTTCCGTCACATCACTGAACCTGAAAGGACTTCTGTGAACCCTGTGTCAGACCATTGATAATTGTTCCGCGTAGATTTTGCCATGCGGCAGCGAGATTCAAAGAACATATTTTTTAAAAATGCCGAAACCCGGGAGTGAATTGAGGACCTTAAGATTTTCAGTCTAACGCTCTCCCAACTGAGCTATTTCGGCTCTTACTGCAGGCACTGCCCGCACTAATGAGGAGACCAATGGCGCAAAGACAATAATGTCACGAAAACAGAAGAACACGACCCTGGACCAGAATTTGCATACACCATTGAACCTGGAAATTTTATCCCAATGATTTTAGAAAGAAAAGAGGGACGGTGGCAGGAGATTGTGTGCTGGCGAAAAATATTCTGAAAATCCAGCCAAATTGATGTATCTTCTCTTTGGACACTTCGCCAGTTCTGGTTGGACAACACATAGTTCAACAGTCAGGAGTCCAAATAGTCGGTTCAGGCGAAGCAATGAGTCAACCTTGCAATCCAGTGCACTGCATTCGGAGTTCACATTGGAGAAACCATACGCAGAGTGATTGATCGCTTTGCAGAAAACATGCTTTCAGTCCGCAGGGGTAACATTGAACTTCCAGGTGCCCGTGACACTAATTTAGCATCCCACTGCCACACTGATCAATCTTCCTGTAACCTCCAGCACTGCTGTAACAAAGCCCAATGAACGTTTGCGGAACCACACCTCCTCTTCCGTCTGGACACGTTGTCTTCAAATTTGCACGAGGAGTGTGGGGCGCTCGTGGCCGCCAGCAATCCTCCACAAATAAAGTCATCCTGCAGTTTAATTGACCGTCGCTCTGGCCACCGTGAGAGGCACTCAATGCGTAGGCAGTTCGTGTAACCTATTTTCTGAGAACACCCGAGCAGAGCTATAACGTGGAACGTCAGCTCTTGGATCAGCGTCGTCGATATTATGAATTTTAATACATTGTTGTTTATTGGAAGTTGAAATTCAAGATATTCCAAAACATTAACGGAGAAAAAAGAAGTATGTAAGAGGATAAGTAAGGAGGTCATGGGAGGATCCACCTTGCTCACCCCAATGGTTCGGTAACAGCTACAATGTTGTGATCCTTTCCGTTTATCTTACCTTGGGAAAATGTGAAATAATTGAGCAGAATTGAAAAAGGAATACTCGAATGTTTGCATAGATGTCGGCCCTCGCTTGCAAATTAAACTTTTGAAGGAAGTCCTTCCCTCTTGGAAGATAGGTAAAGCTACAAGGAAAATCAGGAGGTTCGGAGAAGTTGTATTTATCTCGCAAAGTATCAAGAGGTTCCCGATGGCACAATGGCCTCAGTCCGCTGCAATACTTCCCTGCTTCTGTAAAACAGAATCTCGATAGCAATTCATTAAATATCGCTTTATTTTGTTCAATCACTTTCTCCATTCACCAGAATGACATTGTGGAAGTCCGAACAGATCGCGCCTTGATCATGCAACTGGTTTATATTGAAATCTGGAAGTTATCTTCGTGTTCACCCACTTAAATCAAAAATGTGAGTAGCAATTATAAGAGACACATAGTAACCTATAATTATCGTTTTATACAACAATTGCATTGATCACAGGAATTAGAATTTTAATGTAAAATGACCGCATCCGTTATATTCCCTTCACATTGCACGTGTCATTAATGTTTGTCAACTGCACCCTTCCTTCTCTGCTCTGTTGTTATTTTCTTCCATTTATTATTCTATAAATGTTTTGCTAAGTAGCCGTGTGTGCTTTTCTGTGTGTGTGTGTGTGTATGTGTGCGTGTGTGTCTGCGTGTCTGTGTATGCGTGCGTGCGTGCGTGCGTGTGTGTGTGTGTGTGCGTGTCTGTGTATGTGTGTCTGTGTATGCGTGCGTGCGTGTGTGCGTGTGTGTGTGGCTGTGCGTGTCACAAGGAACTACACCCTGCATGAACTCTTTGGACCATTCGTCAGTCGGTCAGAGAAGAATCGACGACTGCGCGGATTTGAAGCTGTTCCCCAGACGGGCTGTTCTCCAGACCGTTCACTTACTCGACGTTCATGGCGTTGTCAGGTTATTGCTGATATGAGTGATACGACGCTCTCTTCACACACTGGGTGAGTGCGCCTCTCCATAAAGTATCGCCTACACTCTTTGAAATCGATAATTCTTTGCAATCAGTTATACATTATGTAACCAACGTGAAATTAAACAAAATCGTATTCTTCGAGAAACAGCCGAATGGGGTCTGATTTAATGGAAATCATTTCACAGACGAGACTGGGCCTCTGCTCAGTGAACTGATCTGATTGAAAATACTCACCAACAATGGACGCTGCAAATAAATGCTGGGCTGAAATTGTCACTTCCACCTGAATATCATGGGACTGTGTTAGTTCATTAAGTTATGATTTCTTCATGTTTAAATATGCCGGGCCCTTATTCCTTGGACTTCAGCAGAATGAGCGGTG
This sequence comes from Pristis pectinata, assembly GCF_009764475.1. Classification (NCBI taxonomy): domain Eukaryota; kingdom Metazoa; phylum Chordata; class Chondrichthyes; order Rhinopristiformes; family Pristidae; genus Pristis; species Pristis pectinata. The sequence goes on from NC_067417.1 coordinate 53,746,790, forward strand.
ACATTATGCATGCAAAATAGATATTTTAAGGGAACCTGACAGGGCAGATGTTGGGATTGTTAAACCAATGGGAGAGTCACAAACAAGGGGACGGAACTCTAAGATAAAAGTCATGTCATCTGAAACTGAGGCATCTAAAGTTTTCATCAAGCACAGCGTGATGAAGCTCCCAATTTCTCGGCCGGCGGGTGGTGCGAGCTGACCTCATTAGAATTATCTAAAATGGGGTGGATAAATATTTGTTGGACACATAAAATAAAACGTTGCGTGAAATGAAGAGGCGACATTTCGTTATGTTGCCTGCGAGTGCGAGTGACTGAGGTAAACACGGCGCGGGACACTACTCGAAGCCAAAGCGTTTAAAAGGCATATGTTTGGATCAGTTGCGACAGTTGTGGTGGAGAGAGTGTGGGGCAGAATAGAAACACAACCACATTTGGTAAAACAACCTTTACAGGAATCGAACCCGCAATCCTCTGATGATTTCCCATCAAACTCCGAAGTCAGACGCCTTATACGTTAGGCCACATGGACTATACTGTTAAAAACGCCACAGGAAAGAACTAAGAACCCTGCTGGGGCGGATGTTTGCGAGAGAGTGAGAAGGAGATTTGCATTCCCCAAGCATAAAGTGAATTAACCGCTGTGAACAACTGGAATGATTCCGCAATTAAGCTTAATGTACTTCCACACTGAACAGCGTTTTCGACCCGGTTGGGAAGTTGGACAGTTCACTTTGCGTGCCCCGTCCCTTCCCACTGACTTATACAATGTGCTCATGCCGGCTCAGTGAGATCGATGAAGTGACCTGCTTCAACGTCGAAATTCCTTGCGAGTTGGGCGGACTATTTGAGGCAGACATCACGTTCCCTTATCCGTGGGTCATCTTCAGCACCACACTATTCATCTCATCAACATCACAAGTGTAAGGTGTCATCCGCCACAGCTGACCAAGGAAAGAGTGAACAGAAGTATATTTAAGGCTGTGCAGCACCAAGAACAGTCACGAATTAGGAATCTTTAATTAATTACAGAAATAAGTGAAGAAAAGCGATCAAAATTTGAAGCAGAATATGTATAATTCTGCAACTTTGTTACACATCTTAAGAACATTGAGAAATGTAAATTGTTCATTGGTAAGGTTCTGCACGTGTCCGTCTTTCGCAACTCACACAGCGGGGAAGCAACGGACGGAATAATATCCAGACCTTGTTGAGAACCAGATGTCAGACTGCAGAGGGTTTGCAGAGTCAGTCCCAGGGAAATGTATCCCCGAAGTTGAACACATTCAAACCATCAGCCACGTCCCTCGCTGGAAGCAATTTCATGGCAGTTGCATCCCGTTACCTTCACTTCCCACCTCGTTAAATGGACAAAAACAATTGGTCCATGTCCGTACCACCTTAGGAAGTTGTAAAACACCGGCTATTGATTAGTCTGTCTATTTTATTTCACCTGTGAGGAAATCTGAAGCTGTGGTGATATGAAACATAAAGAGTGGATATGGCGGGAGAAGTGTTAGAGGTGGTGCAAATGGAGGCGAAGAAGCGATCAGTAAATCAGACGAATATTTTCACGAATATTCTCAACGTCGACATGGGTCTGTTGGTGACAATGATATATTTCAGCGGATGCAAAGAATAACGTCACGACCCTATCTACCTCTGTTGTTCCGTTCAGTGACCTTTGAGCATGGACCCCAAGATGTCCAGAAAGTGATCTTTCCTCTTCTCAATGACGCAATCCCACCTTCCGCGGTTTAGCATTGCATATGATATCACTCACATTGGCAGCGATTCAAGAAAACCTCTTCTGGACCCTCTCTGGAATATTCACAACCGTTCTCAGCTGTGCTATTAGTAAACTGTGCTAACACAATCGTCCAATATTGGCCGAAGTTTTCATGAAGTCTTTATGACTAAATGACATTTACCCGCCGTTGCTTTCTCTGCCAATCAGAAAAAAATGCAGCACACTGGAAACTGTGCCTTCTAAATCCGGGTTGTTAATTTAAAGAAGTAATAAAGATTACCATTTCGAAACGGGTTTTACGCAGGGATGAGGTACCACATAAACTGTGCACTTGCATATTGTGAAGGGATAGATTCCGTGTAAATGTGACATTATTTCCTGAAGTAAAGAAGGCAAATTTGTTGATTTTTCTTCAGAACATTATTGAATTACAATGACCAGAATTCAGAGGAATTGTCAAAATTACGACATTAATGGAATTGAAGAAAATCCGTAAACTGACGACAACCAAAAATTTCAAACGTACCCATATACAAACATCCGTGCTCATCGGAAAGACTGAAGAGCACCCAGACGCTGCATTACTTAATGAGGTCAAGGGTAATCAGACTGTCGGCTTAATTCTGCATTCCAGACAACCCCCTGAACGTATCAACCACCTTTTGTCAAGTATTTATCTCCCCCGCTTTTGAGATAATCAAAGACTCAGTACCCACAACATTTTCCCCAAGAATTTACAGACTCGGACGCTCTAAAGGAAATTATCACCTCCTTTACGTGTTTAACTGAAAGAGTCGATTATTTCGAACCATGACCTGAATATCCAGATTTTCTAACATCAGGTGACGTCATCCCCCACTCGAATTCTCACTCCGTTGTAACGAATTCGGAGAAAATACCTACTCTGGTGGGACTTGAACGCACAGCCTTTGAATTACTTAGTCAAACATTATTAGAAATCCAACACGCAATTCATTGCGCTACAGAGCCCACAAATGTCCTCTTCGGTGAATAAAACAGCGGATTTCGTCAAACGCAGCCTCGCGTCCGTTACCTTCTTTCGTTCACTTACGAAGCGACAAAACCAGTCCCACAGTTTCCCTCCTATTGCAGTATCGGATTCCTGAATAACATTTTACAAACAATTGATCGGCACAAATTTCCGATGACGCAGCAGCACTTTTGAGTCTACCCGGAAGAGACCCACTTGCGTTTCTCCTCTCGCTGAGAGCGCCGCACAGTAAATCTTCTCCAGCGCCGCTGGATTTCCGGGAAATAGCCCATCAACACACCCTCACCTTCTGCACATTGACGGGAGAATTCAGGAATCCTTTCAATTTCCGCAGGGACAAAAATAAGATTGAGAACAGAACCCACAATATGCCACTGTTGATGGTCCCGGTTCTCAGGCTGAGTCGCAGTGTTTTCCTTTCCCAATGAAACTCCAGTTAAGATCTCTGAATGGATGCACATTCTCAAATCGTTCCCTGAAACAGACATCCTGATGCAACATTTATCAGCTGAAAGACAGAAATGGGCAGAAAATCTCATGAAGCGCAGAAAGGCCACTGAATTCCGTGATAATGGATGGAGATACCAGATTATTGAGCAGTGATGGAAGCGGATGAACCTCAGAGGAAGCAGCAAGTTAAATTCACTTGGCTATGGCTGTCATAAGAGGGATCGAAATAGCGGAAAACAAGAGAGGGCAGCTGCGATGGCCGAGTGGTTAAGGCGTTGGATTCGAAATCCAATCGGGTTTCCCCGCGCAGGTTCGTACCCTGATCGCAGCGGGTTTACGATTATAATGAATTTTCACACCGAAAACATCGGCTGAAAATCATCTGTTTTTGCTGTTAAATCGATTGCCTTCCACTGTTCCACTGACGTGTTTGATGCTGCACGGTAGCGCAGCGCAGTTACAGCGCAAATGATCAGGGTTCAATTCCCGCCAGTGTCTGTAAGGAGTTTGTCCGATCTCCTCCTGAATGCCTGGGCTCCCTACGGGTGTTCCCGATTCCTTCCACCTTCCAAAGACGTTCGGTTTGGAGAATTACATGGATGTGATTGGGCACTTTTTCGTTCTATCGGGAGGACCTGTTACCGTATTGCATAATTAAGGTTTAAAGGCATGTGAGGAAAGCGAGGAACAAACCTGTGTTCACTGGGAGTGAAAATAACTGAAAACTACTGGATTGCGAGCAAAGAAGTCGGAACATGTTTGCCAAGCCCAGTGTATTTGGAATACCCTCAAAGCCGTGATTTAAATCACCGGCTCATTCAATTGTAAAACATCACGTAAAATGGTTCGCTTTCAAGTAAATTACACATCAGAAGTCCAACGCGCCCTTCGTTGCGCCACGGAGCCCAAATGCATTAGACCCGGTTTCGATCTTCACCTCATCCTGTCCGGGTGCGGTGTGCAGTTCGGCCATTGACTATGTGGGTTTCTTTCATGTTCAAAGGTTTCCTCCAGTGATCCAAGGACACGTGGGTTGGAAGCTCAATTGGCCACTGTAACGTGTCCTGATTGTGTTAGTGAAGGATAGCATCTGGGGATCATTGATAGGAATATAGGACGAACAAAGAAAGATTGGCGTATGTTGGTGGTGAACTTTTCTTGCGGACTCTGTGGCCGAAAGGCCGTTTTCCAGCTAGATCCCTCCATGCCTCTGTGACTCATTCGCTGCAAGGCTCACGTTTATACAGCGCATTTTGCTTTATCAGCATTACAATCGGTGGGAGAATATTTCCGAAAATGACCAGGGACCCATTAAATGAAAAACGAGCATTATCAATAAATATAGACTGAAATCACAATTCGTGTCCAATTTCGATCCGAATGCTTATTGTTAGGGTTAGGGTTGTTTGTTTAGAAGACATACTCCTGATCAAATGCGGAATTGTGCTAAAATAAATGTTAAAAGGAGATATGATGTGTGGAGGGAGAGGAATTTTGAAGTTTCAGAACTCTCAGACGTCAACGACACATGGAATCTCACTGTCTCTGACCAACAGCAACCCGGCATTCCCTGGCGTCAGGCAGCACCACTGCTTAATTTATTTGTATGTTTATTTTTACAGTCTTTTGATTCCATATGATCCTTGTGAGTCCAATTACAAATATAAGTTTCAGATAATCCACATCCCATACAAAATACAAGTAACGTTTCAACATTCAACAAGGTCAACACCATTTCAAGCTCTCACCTCTGACGGAATGGTGATCTGTTGTTTAGCATCTCCGGAAGCGTAAAATGTCGGTGAAAAAAACCTTAGCTCATCGTCCCTGGGTGGGCTCAAACCACCAAACTTTCAGTTACCAGCCGAACGCGCTGGTCCATTGCGCCACAGAAACAGCTGATGCCAATGGTCATCGACAGACAATCTCACGGTGCAGCAACATACATCCCTTGGGATTCTCTTTTATCTTGTCTGCCAGAGCAACCTCGTGTCTTCTTTTTGCCCTCCTGATTTCACTCTTTAGTATTCTCTTGCAGTTCTTATACTCCGCAAGTGCCTCAGTCCATTCGTACTGCCTATACCTGACATGCACCACCTCTTTTCTCTTTACCAGGGCCGCAATATCCCTCGATAACACAAGGTTCTCTGAACCAGTTACATTTTTCTTTTATTGTAACGGGAAAATACAGATTGTGTCCTCTCAATATTTCGCTTTTGAAGGTCTCCGACTTACCAAGAATCGCTGCTGGAAAACTGGTCCTACCCTCTCCCTCGTTGTCCTCATTCTCTTGACGTGTGTGAAGAATGCCTGTGATTTCCCCTTAATCCGACTTTCCAGTGACTTTTCATGGCCGCTTCTGGCTCTCCTAATTCCCTTCTCGAGTTCTTTTCCAGTAAGGTAGCGTAGCGGTTAGCGCGATGCTATTACAGCGCCAGCGATCGGGGTTCGATTCCCGTCACTGTCTGCAAGGAGTTTGTACGTTCTCTCGTGTCAATGTGGGTTTCCGCCGGGTGCTCCGGTTTCCTCCCACATTCTAAAGCCGTACGGGTAGGTTAATTTGGGGTTTAAAATGGGCGGCGCGGATTTATGGGCCGGGGGGCCTGTTACCACGCTGTAAATAAAATTTAAAAAAAAAATTAAAGTTTATTTATAATTCTCAAGGACTCTGTTTGATTTTAGCTTCCAGAACCTTCGATAGAACACAAAGCATAGAAGACTGCAGCACAGTACATTACAGATCCTTCGGCCAACAAGGCTGTGCCGACATTTTATCCTGTTATAACAGCCATCTGAACCTTCCCTCCCACATAGCCGCAGTTTTCTCCATCATTCATGTGTCTATCTAAAACAGCCCTAATTTATTTCACCCACAACCTCTACAGGCAATGGGTTCCACGCCCCCACCACTCTCTGTGTAAAAAAATACCCCTGGCATCCCCCTTATATCTTCCTCCAATCACCTTATAATTATGTTCCCTCGTGTTAGCCATTGTCGCCCTGGGAAAAAAGTCTCTGTCCGCTCTATCAATGCCTCTTGTAAACTTCTATCAAGTCACTTCTCATCCTCCTTCATCCAAAGAGAAAAGCCCTTGCTCACTCAACCTGTCCTCATCAGGCATGCTCTCCAATCCAGTAAACATCCTGGTAAATCAACTCTACACCCTTTCTAAAGCTTCCACATCCTTCCTGGTTTCTCCCAATTCTGGTCTAACCAGAATTCTATAAAGCTGCAACATTACGTCGCGGCTCTTGAGCTCAATCCCCCGGCTAATGAATGCCAACATACTACACGCCTTCTTACCACCTATCGACCTTCCCAGAACCCTTGAGGGATCTCAGGACGTGTACCTCAAGATCCTTCTGTTCCTCCACACTGCAAAGAGTCCTGCCATTAACCTTGTATTCTGCCTTCGAATTCAATCTCCGGAAGTGTATCACATCACAATTATCCGGGTTGAACTCCATCTGCCACTTCTCAGCCCAGCTGTACATTATTTAAATATCCTGTTGTAATCTACAGCAACCTTCTACACTATCCATAACACCACCAGCCTCTGTATCAGCTGCATACTTACTAACCCACCCTTCCACACCCTCTTCCAAGACATATTTAAAATCACAAAGAGCACAGGTCCCAGAACAGATCCCTGTGGAATACCACTGGTCACCGACATCCAGGCAGAATACGCTCCATCTAGCGGCAAACTCTGTTTTCTGTGGGTGTGCCAATTCTGAATCCACACAGTCACGTTTCCTGGATCCTATGCCTCATGACTTCGTGTATAAGCCTTCCCAGAGTAATTTTATGAAACGCCTTAGTAAAATCCATGCATAACACATCCACTGCTCTATTTCGATTGGGGGATTAGAGTTTGAGGAGCTTTGGTATGTCATCAAAGGGTTTTTCAAATTTCTACTGATGAACAAGGTGAGCATTTTTCAGTTTTCTGGTAGGGAGGCTCCAATGCACAGGATTAAAAGAGACTGCAGAGGGTTGTGGAGTCAGCCAGCTGCATAAACGGAATAACCACACCCCACAACACCATCGAGGACATCTTCAAGAGGCAGCTCCTGAAGAATGCGTCATCCATCACTGAGGAGCCTCACCATCCGAGAAATGGCGTTTCCGTTACTACTATCAGGGAGTATGAAGATCCTAATTCAACGTTAAAGGAACGGCTTCTTTCCAGAGACCATCAGATTTCTGAACGGTCCATGAACACGACCTGATTGTTGCTAGTTCTGTACTATATATTTATTTAATAGATTCTCGCAGTTTTATGCTTTTGCACTGTACTGCTGCGTCAGAACAACACATTTCATTGCACATAAGACGGTGAGACTAAATAGACTGTGATTGAAAAGATGTGTGCGATCCACCGTGACTTGGCCGCTCGGATTCAGAAGTGGCTTGCCCATAGAATACAGAGAGTACTGATCGATGGGACTGATTCAGGTTTCAGTTCTGTGACTATTGGTGTTCCCTGGGGACCGTACTGGTATGTTTGTGATATGTCAATATAACCTGGATGAAAAGGTAGATGGGTGAGTTAGTTTGTTCGCAGACGATAAAAATATGGGTGGTGATGTGGATTGTGTTGAAGATTGACAAAGGGTACAGTGAGATATAGGTCAGTTGCATATATGGGCGTAGAATTGGCAGATGGTGTTTAATCCGGCCACATTGTCGGTATTGCACTTTTGGAGATCAAATAGAAAATGAATGTACACCGTTAATGGCAAGACCCTCAATAGTGTTGAACGACAGTAGGAACTTGTGGTGGATATCCATAGTTCTCTGAATGTGGCTGCAGAGCTTGATAGGTCGACAAAGCAGGCGTATGGCATGCTTGTCTCTCTACGTCAAGGCAGTGAGTTCAAGAGAGGTATCGCTGCTCTTTGACTCTGGTCAGGCCACATCTGGAGCATTGCATTCAGTTCTCATCGCCAGTTACATGGGGGATATGGAGTCTTTGAATAGGGAGCCGAGCTACCAGAATGCTGCTTGGATGAGAGGGCATGTCTGTTGGGAGAAGGTGGACAAACTTCGTTGTTTTATCTGAAGCGTCGAAGGTTGAGGGGAGAACGGAAGACTGCTTATAAGATTGCGAGAATCACAGATATACAGCCGGTATCTTTTTAGCAGGGACCAAACGTCTCACACCAGAGTAAATGTCTTTCAGGTGAGAGGCGGCAAATTCAAAGGAGATGTGTGTGTCAGGTTTTTTTCATACAGAGGGTGCTGGGTGCTGGATTGCCCTGTCAGATATGGCGGTGTGAGGGAAATACGACTGGGGCACATGGATGAACAGAGTATGGAGGGTTATTGACATTGTGTCGGCAGAAAAGACCAGATTAGTTAAGAATTTAAAAGCTGTTTAATCAGTCCGGCAGAACATCGTGGGCCGAAGGGACTGTTCCTGCGCTGTACCTTGTTTTCTAACCCAGGTCTTTGGATCTGTGAATTCAAACCTCAAACACTGCGAAGTAGTTCTACGGAGGTGAATCGACTTCAGATAATTCAAAGTCAAAGTCAAGGTCGAGTTTATTGCCAGAAGCACAAGTACACAAACACACAGGTGCAACGAAAAACGTACTTGAAGCAGCATCACAGGCGCATCGCGTTATATAAACAGCATTCTCAAGTGAAACAAATTAAACATAAATTACACACAATTTGTTCAAGGAAAAAAGCTCATTTAGAATAAAACAAATTCAGAGTTGAGACGATATTCTTTCCAGTTCACAATTCCCCGCCCGATTCTGCCCGTCCTCCCACCCCCCACCCACTCTCCCCAGTGTATTTGGAGGGGGAGAGATGGGGTTGGTTCATGCGCGGGAGCGGCGCAGATTTAGCAGCTCAGCTACGCGCTGAGCACATCTCACAATGAGAGTGAAGGGATATTTCACCACCTCCTTCAGCTGCTCCCTGAACTTAGTCTGGGTCACAGCGTAAAGAGCCGTGTTTGTACAGCAGCTCAGGAGCTGCAGTGTGAAGATCAGATACTTTATGGTGTATGGTGGATGTACAGACGCAGAAACGTAAGGCAATCGGAGCCACAAAGAACTCACCGTAAACAGCGCCCACAACAGGATGAAATTCCCCGACACAACCAACAGTAAAATGAGGGATTTCCTGCGGCTCTCCATATCCGGGTATCTGGCGCTTTCCCCACTGCTGGGACCCCGGAGTCTCCTGCGGGCTCTGTTCGCCACTAAAACGTGTCTGATGGTCAAAGCATTGAACAGGAGAATAAGGACAAATGGTATCACAGGCGTGAGGAGGTAATGGAGGAACTCGACTGCGATCCAAACCACTGAGTAAAGAACACCGCCTCTTCACCAGCAAAACGAAGGCACATTTTCTAACGCGTAGTATCCTGATAGCATGAAATACCAGAAAATGTTCTTGAAACAGCTAAGCACAGTCACCGTCCACAGAACCACAACCGCCGTTCTCTCGGTGCAATATTTCGCCTTCAGCTTCAGAAAACGAATGGCCACAAACCGATCAATGGTGAAAGCGACGGTGAACCAGACAGAACAGTCGGTGGCTGCGTAAAGCAGGACGGCGTGGATATTACACACGGGGATGGCCCTCAGGAAAAGAAAATCACCCCGATAAACAATCGGAATCTGCCTCAGTATCAGGTCAATGACAACGACCAGTAGATCCGCCGTTGCCATGGCCACCAGGTAGCGAGTGACGCCTTTGGAGAGACCGCACTTTCCCCGTGACAGGACCGCAATCGTCAGCACGTTCACAGTGATGAGGGAAATAAATACAAACATGACAGCGGGCTTGGAACAACGTCAGCAGATTCACAGAGGGGGGAATCAAATGTAGAAACCTGTCCTTGCATTTAGGGTTGGAGGTGGTTGTACCCGACACCGGGGTTGCCTTCTGGAGACGGGGAATATAGATTAAGAAATCAACGGAATATAGATCAGGCATCACCTCGACCAACAGACAGGTGAGTTGCGGTGGTTCCGTGGTCCGTTAAAGATGCCTGACAAGTGAACAATTCATTATATGTGCCAGTTAATATAGATCAAAGTCCTCACTGTCTGAACTTCGGTTGAGGGAGAGGTGATATATTGATCTGGTAATTATGCGGAATCATCCGAGGCTCCTGATCCTGATCACTACTCAGTGGTCTGTGAGAGCGTCGCTGACTATTTTGTGTGACCGCCGGTCAGTGTGGGTTGGAAACACGGTCACTCTTCCTGCTCTTTATGCAGCGACTTTATGTTGTACGTTATGTTGGATGTTATGACGCAGTCACACTAGATATTGTGGTCCCCGGCGGAGCAGTCTGATTCAACCGCACGTAGTGCCTGGCAGGAGAATGAAGCAGTGGGAAACTGCCAGCGGTTTCAGATTGAAATTAGACCATGATTAATGCAACAACATCAGTTTACTGATTGCCGCAGTGAGAACTGACAGCTGGGATCACCAGACACGGTATGAGTGAGGAGAGCGTGAATTATAGGCACTGCAGTGCAGATAGCAATGGTTTATCGAACAAATAAATGTAGTTGGGGACGTGTTAGCAATATGAGAAGATAGCATCGAGAAACTACGGATAAATAACACGGAGATAAAAGCCTTTCAAAGCCTTGATCCCCGCACACTGACCAGGTGTATGTATGGCATCTCCCTCAACCAGAGCTCAGTTAGTGAGGACGTTCCGCTTTATTAACTGGAAGAAGTCATGAACAGGCCACCCACCAGATCACCTTACCGGACACCGTGTCCACTGCTTCTCACCTGTTAGTTGTTCGAGTAGTCGGAGATGGACTTACCTGGAACAGCAACAAGAGCGAGGATGGGATAATAGACGGGCTAAATAGTCAGGAGTACATAGTAGATCCGATGTTCTACTGTTATCCAAGGAGCATCTAATAAAATGTAGTCAGCAAATAGAAATAAATCCCGCCCCATCGCTGTAATATCCCAATCTCCTGGTTCCAGATCCCGACCCATTCCTGTGACCCCTCACTCCACTGTTCCCAGATTCCAATCGGTGACCAGAACGTCACACTCCACTACTTACAGATTCCTTCCGTTAATGTAACATCCCACATTATTGTTGGCATGTCCCTAATTATCTTCTTCCGCTGTGTATCTGCTACCCTCTGTCAGTGACGGAGGGGCTTCTCCCACTGACACTGTGAGACTTCATCGAAAAGAACAGTTTTTAAAAGCAGTGGGGAAAACCCTGGTGACACAGTCGGGCTCCGTGCGGACTGATGTTAATTTCACTCATTGAACAAACGTCTACGGTTAACCCCATTGTATTCGGACGGCTGGAGTAACACGTAAATTAAACAGAACAAATGGATGATGATGGTCAGGATTTATACCCACCCGCCACGGACATTTTCTCTTCTCCCCTCCCATCGCGCAGAAGATACAAATGCCTGAAAGCACGTGCCACCAGTCTGAAGTACAGCTTCGACCCCTCTGTTCGAAGAATATGTCCGGTTCCCATGTACTGTTGGATGGACTCTCCACCTCACAATCTACCTCGTTATGACTTTCGACCTTCTGATCTGCACATTATTTGTAACTGTTCCATATTATTCTGCATTCAGTTATTGTTTTACTTTGTGATGTTGTAATGAATTGATCTGTATGAACGGTGTGCAAGACAAATTGTTTCAAAGTACCTCAGTACATGTGACAATCACAAATCAAATTATTTCTGCTCAGTGAGATGGACCAATGGGACCAGGGAGCTCTCTGAAGGTTCAGTGGAGTCGGGCGACTGATCCGGAATTATGTGGACTTTGAACAGATCCCTCAAAGTGAAAAATCTAAACGAATCCTTCTGTGGATGAGAGGATGGATATTGAAACTCGGGAAATTTGAGTCATTTAATCTGACGTCACTGCGAAGGTAATGACTGGAATGGATGATTCAGACTCTGTTCACAGACACTTTGGAAATTGTGCGACGTCAAATTGTTTTATTTATGACATATATTTGGACAACAGCTTTGTCAAAATCGGACCCATCGTATTAATGCACTTCCACTCACCTTAAACCGATAATATCTTGTATTTGACACACCTACATGCGAACAAACATATTGGAGATCAATCCTGTCTCAACCTCTCACCATCTGGTAGATTTCTTTCAAATCACTTCGCAGGGAAAACTAGACCAGCCTATCCAATTTGTGGTGACCAGAATTATACACAGTGTTCTTAATGCAGGTTGCACCATCACGTTCCATATTATATCCCATGTCCAGACCCAGGAAGGCTGGCATGCCGCATGTCTTCCTCACCACCCTATACACCTCTGCAGCCACTTCAGGGAGATCTCAACTTGCAGCTCAAGTTCCCTCTGTACTTCAACACTGTTATGAGTCCAGCCATTCACAACATATTGTCTCCTTACATTTGATCTTCCAAAGTGCTACACCTCACATTTGGCAGAATTAATCTCCATGAGACATTTATCCGCCCATATCTGCAACTGATCTGTATCCCGCTGTATCCTTTGGCAATCTTCTGCACTATCCACAACACCACCAATCATTGTTTCGTCTGCGAACGGACTAACTCACCCATCCACAGTTTCATCCAGGAGATGTTTATGTATCAACAACAGCATAGGGCTCACTGAGGATCCCTGTGGAACTCCACTTGTCAAAGACTTCCAGAAGGAATAAGTTCCATCGAGCACTTCCCTCTGCCTTCTATGGATAAGCGAATTCTGGACCCAAACGGCCAGGTCACCGTGGTTGGCGCAAATCGGTATCTTATAGGTGAGCTTGCCATGGGAGACCTTGGAAAAATGCCTTACTAAAATCCATGCAGACAACATCCACATCCCTTCTTTCATTAGCGAAATTCGTCACTTCCTCCAAGATCTCAATCAATTTAGTAGACATGTCTTGGCCCGCCAAAGGCAACGCTGTCTGTCACTAATTAGGCCACGGTTTCCCAAATACTCATAAGTCCCATCCCTAAGAATCCTCTCCATTCACTTTACTCCCACTGACGTGAGACACTCCTGTCTTTAGATTCCAGCAATATCCCTATTTTACTTCTTGACTGACGGAACAACATTAGCTCCTCGCCATTCGTCGTGCACCTCTTCAGTGGCTGGTGCGGACTCGAAGATTTTGATCTTAGTCTCTTCAATCCTATCTCTTGCCTCTGTCAATAACATGTGGTTTATCTTATCAGGCTATGGGGACATTTCATCAAGCATTAGATATTTTCAGCCTAATTTAAAGTCTTTGCTTATGCCTCTCCAAACATGAGACATTTCCATCAGCTCGCCCTTCAGCCTCCAACGCTCCAGAAAAGACAATAAAAAGTTTATCCAACCTCTGCTTGTCGCTATTACTCTCCAATCCAGGCAGCATCTTGGCGAACATCTTTTGCACCATCTCCAAAACTGCCACATCGTTCCTCTAGTGAGACCACCAGAACTGCACGCTGGACTCCAACCGTGACACAACTGATGTCTTAAACAGTTGCACCATGACTTTCCAACACTTTCATTCACCGTCACGGCCGATGAAGGCAAGCATGCCGTCCGCCTTTTTTAGCATCTTATATGCTTGTGTGGCCGCTTTCAGGAAACTATGCACTTGAACCCCAATATGCCTCTGTACATCAGTGCTGTGAACTTTCTTGCCATCAATTGTGTACTTTCCCCTTGCACTGGAGCTCCCAAAGTGCAACACCTCTTTCTCTCCCGGATTAAACTACATCTGCAATTTCTCCGCCTGTTTCTGCAACTGATCTGTTTTCCGCTGGATTCTTGGATAGCCATCCACACTGGCCACAACGCCACCAATCTCTGTGTCACCTACAAGATTTCTAACCCACCCATCTACATTTCCAGTGAAGTTCTTTAGATGTATGAAACGGAACAGAGGACCGTCGACTGATCCCTGAGTAACACCACTGATCCTGGAGCGTCGGGAGAGGGAGATGGAAGGAGAGATGTTGGAATAGAGAGGGAGGGAGAGAGAGATTGGGGGAGGAGCGGGATTGAGATGAACGGAATGCAGGAGTCATGGAGTCACAGAATAATAAAGCACAGAACCAGGCCCTTCGGCCCAATTACTCCATACCGACCACAGCATACTGTCTGCTACTTCCAGTTGTCCGCTTTCGCCCCATAACAAGGCAAGCTGTTCCCATGTCCAAATCGCACTTAAATTTTGCAAACACGCCTGTGTCAACAACTTCCCTGGCAGCTCAATCCAGGTACACACTGCCCTCTATGTAAGGAGGTTAACTCTCAGCTCTCTTTCAAACCTCTTCCATTTTGTCGTGTTTCTATGCCCTCTAGTTTTGGGCTCCCCAAGCATGGGGGAAAAGACTACTACAGCCCACCTTATCCATACCCCTCTTGATTTTCTCAACTTTTTTATGAAGTCACCCCTCATTTCCCTGCGCTCCAGGGAATAAAGAGCCAGCGTGACCAGCCTCTCCATGACTCAGGCCATACAGTCCAGGCAGCGTCCTGGTAAATCTCTTCTGCACCACCTTTAAAAGTCGAAGGGTTACCTTCAGTTTTTCTTTCCAGCGACCAGAGAGCGGAGAGTGCTGGAATTAAGGAGAAGCGATTTTTTTTTCTTTCTAGCGTTCGGGATGGCGGCGAGTGACTGCGCAGGCGCGTGACGTCACTCGGAGGCGCGCGGGCGATTTAAATAGCAGACCAACATATCCAGCGGGCAGCGTCGGAGCGGGCAGCGGAGCGAGAGGAAGCAGAGTGGGTTAGGCTTTGGCTCAACGGGCTTCGACGAGAGCGGGAGAGAGGCGAGACTAATAGAGAGGGGGTAAGTTATTAGTTTATTTGTTGAACACAGTGGTATTCAGCAAGATGCATCTCGGTTTGGTCTTATGTTTGGAGTGTCAGATGTGGGGACCCTGGGAGACTACCAGACTCCCCGATAACTACACCTGCACAAAGTGCACCGAGATGCGGCTCCTTAAGGAACGGATTGAGAGTCTGGAGCTGCAGCTCGATGACCTTCGGTTGGTTAGGGAGAGCGAGCAGGAAATATACAGTAGTTATAAAGAGTTTGTAGACAGCACCTCTGTGGAAATTCCCCTCAAAAACCGATATCTCATTTTAGATTCCGTTGGAGAGGATGACCTGATAGAGGAAGACCTCAGCAACCGGGACCTTGGCACCGTGCCTGTTACTGTGGTCCAGCGGAGGAAGCGAAATGCTGTGGTTATTTGGGATTCTATAGTGAGGGGTACGGACAGCAGATTCTGCGATAGCGACAATGAGTCTCGGATGGTGTGTTGCCTCCCTGGTGCCAGGGTACGGGATATCTGGGACCGGGTCCAGAATATTCTGAGGGGAGAGGGTGAGCAGCCAGAAGTCTTGGTACATGTAGGTACCAATGACATAGGTAGAAAAGAGAAGAGGTCCTGAAGGAGGAATACAAGGCATTGTGGAGAAGGTTGAGAAGTAGGACCTCAAGGGTAGTAATCTCTGGATTACTACCTGTGCCAAGTGTCAATGATAGGAAGAATAGAAAGTTCTCGCAGATGAATGCGTGGCTGAGTGACTGGTGCAGGGGCAGGGCTTGAGAGTTTTGGATAATTGGGACCTTTTTTGGGGGAGGCATGACCTATTCGCTAAGGATGGGTTGCATCCTAACTCCAAAGGTTCCTATATCTTGGAGGGAATGTTTAATTTAGTTGTAGGGGAGGGTTTAAACTGATCTGGCAGGGGGATGGAAACAAGATGCTAAGGTAAAGGAGGAAGTTTATAGAAACAAGTCCAATGAGGATGGCAAGAAGGACAGGCAGGTGAGAAGTCAGGATAATTTGCTGAATAATAGAAATACAGCAAGTCAGGATGTTAGGATACAGAATGTTAGGACAGGGGATGAGGTATATAGGAACATGTCTAAGGTAGTATGTAGTGAAGATAGTAAGAAGGATAGACAGGTGGAAAGCCAGGATAATCTGCTGAACAATAGAAGAACAACAAAATTAATAGCAGATACCGGACTAAACGTACTATATTTAAATTCATGTAGCATTAGAAATAAATTAGATGACCTAGTGGCACAACTACAGGTTAATAAATACGACAATGTGGCAATCACCGAGTCATGGCTTTATGATAGCTGTGATTGGGAACTGAATGTCCAGGGGTATAGGAAGGATAGGCGGGTAGGCAGAGGGAGAGGTGTGGCCATGATGGTTAGTAGTGATATAAAATCAATAGAATGGAAGGATATTGGGTCAGAGGAGGTGGAATCCTTGTGGGTGGAGCTAAGAAATAGCAAGGGTAAAAGGACAATAGCAGCAGTCATATATAGGCCCCCTAATAGCAGTCAGCAAGTGGACGATAAGTTGCAGTTTGAGATAGAAAAAGCATGTCAGAGTGACACTGTGAAGATAATCATGGGGGATTTCAACATGAAGGTGGACTGGGAAATCCAGAATGGCGGTAGTACTCAGGAGAGGGAGTTTGTGGAATGTCTAAGGGACGTTTTTCTAGAGCAGCTTGTTGAAGAGCCCACCAGGGTATCGGCTGGTTTGGATTGGGTGCTGTGTAATGAACCAGAGGTGACTAGATAACTAAAGGTAAAGGAACCACTGGGAACCAGTGATCACAATATGACTGAGTTCAGTTTCAAGTTTGAGAAGGAGAAGCTGATAACTGGTGTATCGATATTTCAGTGGAACAAAGGAAATTACAATGGTATGAGAGAGGAGTTGGCCCTAATTGATTGGAAGAGTAAGCTGGCTGGAGGGACGGCGGAGGAGAAATGGAAGGAATTTCTACAGGAAATAAGGAAATTGCAGGATAGATATATTCCAAGAAAAAATAAAGTTTTGAATGGAAAAAAGGCACAAATGTGGATAACGAGAGAGGTGAAGGCTAAAATAAAAGCAAAAGGGGCGGCGTACAAAAAAACAAAAATTCGTGGGAATACAGAAGACTGGGAAGCTTTTAAAAACCTGCAGAGAGAAGCTAAGAAGGTCATTAGGAAAGAAAAGATGAATTATGAAAGGAAGTTGGCGGATAACATTCGAAAGGATACTAAGAGCTTTTTTTAAATACATAAGGTGTAAAAGAGAGACACGGGTTGATATAGGACCAATTGATAACGGTGCAGGAGCTATTATAATGGACGATAGAGAGATGGCAGAGGAATTGAATGAATATTTTGTATCGGTCTTCACCGTAGAGGACATCAGCAATGTTCCGGTTAGTCTGGAGTCTCACGAAATGGAATTGAGTTCAGTTAAGATTACTAGGGAGAAGGTGCTAGGAAAACTAAATGGTCTATAGACTGATAAGTCTCCCGGACCGGATGAGGTGCATCCCGGGGTTCTGAAGGAGGTGGCTTCAGAGATAGCGGAGGCATTGGCGATAATTTTCCAGAAATCTATAGATTCCGGCGTGGTTACGGAGGACTGGAGGGTCGCAACTTGAGTTCCGTTTTATAAGAAAGGTGGGAGACAGCATAAAGGAAATTACAGACCTATTAGTCTGACGTCAGTGGTGGGAAAGTTATTGGAATCTATCCTCAAGGATGGGGTTACGGAATACCTAGAGGCGCAAGGCAAGATAGGTCCTAGCCAACATGGTTTGTGAAGGGAAGATCCTGCCTGACCAACCTATTGGAGTTTTTTGAAGAAATCACAGGTAGGGTGGATAAGGGAGAGGCGGTAGATGTTGTGTATTTAGACTTTGAAAAGGCCTTTGATAAGGTGCCTCACAAGAGACTGATTAATAAGATGAGGGGTCATGGAATTACGGGTAGGATAACAGAATGGGTGGTTGACAGGAAGCAAAGAGTTGAAATAAAAGGATATCGTTCTGGTTGGTTACCGGTTACTAGTGGTGTGCCGCAGGGGTCGGTGTTGGGACCGCTCCTTTTTACCTTGTACATTAACGATTTGGATGATGGAATAAATGGTTTCGTGGCTAAGTTTGCGGATGACACCAAGATAGGGGGAGGAGTAGGGAGTATTGAAGAGATAGGAAGGTTGCAGAGGGATCTAGGCAGTTTAGGAGAATGGGCAAGGAAATGCCAGATGAGATTCAATGAGAGAAATGTACAGTTGTACACTTTGGAAGCAGAAATAAGCCCGCAGATTATTATCTAGGAGGAGAGAAAATCCAAAGCACGGAAGTACAAAGGGACTTGGGGGTACACGTGCAGGATACCTTAAAGGTTAACCACCAGGTCGGATCGGTGGTAAAGAAAGCGAATGCTATGTTGGCATTCATTTCGAGAGGTATAGTGTATAAAAGTAAGGAAGTGTTGATGAGGCTCTACGGGGCACTAGTGAGGCCTCATTTGGAATATTGTGCGCAGTTTTGGGCCCCACATCATAGGAAGGATGTGTTGACGTTGGAGAGGGTTCAGAGGAGATTTACGAGGATGATTCCAGGAATGAAAGGGCTTACGTATGAGGAGCGTTTGTCGGCGTTTGGACTGTACTCACTGGAGTACAGAAGAATGAGAGGGGACCTCATAGCGACATTTAAAATATTGATAGGAAAGGACAGAGTAAATGTGGCTAGGCTGTTTTCCTTGTTGGGTGAGTCCAGGACCAGAGGGCACAATCTTAGAATTAGAGGGTACAGTTTCAAAACAGAGATGAGGAAAAATTTCTGCAGCCAGAGGGTGGTGAATTTGTGGAACTCCTTGCCACGTACAGCAGTGGAGGCCAGATCAGTGGGGGCGTTCAAGGAGGAGATAGATAGATATCTAAATAGTCAGGATGTCAAGGGATATGGGGATAAGACCGGAAATTGGGATTAGAATAGTATTTTTTTCTTCCCCCATTCCCCATTTCTCATTTCTATTTCCATTTCCTTGGAGCAGACTCGATGGGCCGAATGGTCTGCTTCTGCTCCCTTGTCTTGTGATCTTGTGATCTTGTAATCTTGTGACCTCCAGCTTGACAGTGTATTTCCTTTCACATGGTGACAACTAAGGTACACAATATTCCACGTGCGGCCTCACCAATGACTAATATACCTGGAAAATAATGTTCTTATTCCTGAACTCCCTGCCCTGAATGAGGAAGGCCACATGCTAAACGCCTTATTCATCACCCTGTCTACTTGAGAAGCCGCTTTCAGAGAACAGTGCACTTGTATTCCCAAATCCCTCAGTTTTACAACAATAGTTTGAGTTCTGCCATTCACTGTTTCAGTCCTACCCTGGTTTGGTTGTCCAAAATAATCACCTTACACTTATATAAGTTTCAATTCATTTGTCGCTCTTCAGCCCATCTCCCAAACTGATCAAGATCCCTTTCAAAATCATTTCAACCTTCCTCACAATGAACAACTCTCCCGAATTAAGAATGATGAGCAATGTTGCTTATCGTGCCTTGTATATTCACATCCAACACATGGACATTCATTATGACTGACAGAGGCCCAAACACAGGCCCCTTGGGAACCCCACTGGTCACAGGCTTCCATCTGGAGAATCGAACTCCAAAAATCACTCTCTGCTTCTCATCATCGAACTAATTCTGAATGCACCTCGGTAGCTCCCCCGAATCCCATGCGACCTAACCTTCGAGATCATCCTGCCATGCGGAACCTGGTCAACGACCTTACTAAAGTCCATATCGACATCATTCACTGTCCTACCTTCCTCTATCCCCTTGGTTACCTCTTCGAAGAAGTCCAGAATATCTGTCCGTCGTGAGCTCCCACGGAAAACCCGTGCTGAATGTTCCTTATCAACTCTTGCTATCCAATTGCTGGTCGATCTTGTGCCTTAGAATTCCGTCCAGTAACTTCCCTACAACTGAATTCATCGTTACTGGCCTGTAGTTCTCTGGGCTGACCTTGCTACCTTAGGCAATGGAACAAATTTGGCCGGCCTCCAGTCTTTTGGAACTTCACCAGTGGCTAACGACGAAGTAAATATCTCCGCAGGAGCTTCTGGGATTTTATCCTGGCCTCCCAAAAGGTCCGTATGTGCACGGCCAGACCCTGGGGATCTGCTCATCCTAATTTTCTTAAGGCTGCAAGTACCTCCTTCCTTGTAATGGGGATATGATCCAAGACCTCACTACTGATTACACTCATTTCTCCAGCATGCATGATATTCTCCGTTGGAAACACTGAGGAGAAACAAACATTAAAAATCTCAGCCATCTCCTGTGTCTCCAGACTTAGGTGGCGCTGGAGATCTTTCAGAGGACCTGGTCACTCCCTCGTCACCCTTGTACTGTTAATGTAACTAAAGAACCTCTTGGGATTATTTTTCCCCCTTCCTGCCAAATCTATCTCATACCTTCTTTTTGCTCTGCTGATTTCCCTCTTAAGCTCGGTCTTTAACCTTTTATATTTGGCGAGGATTTCATTTGTTCCCAGCTGCCGAAACGCGACGGCCACTTCCTTCCTTTTCCTGCGCAGCGCCTCGATATCTCTCGTCTGTCAGGGTTCCCTGACCTTGGTACACCTCCCTTTCAAACTGTCAGATACATGCCGCCCCTGGACCCTTGATAGGACACTTCCGAAATGCCGCCCCCCAACTTTACAACTGTTCCTTTACTTTCAACTAGAGTCGCCGAGTCGATCCCAGCGAGATCCTGCCTAATCCCCTCAAAGTTTGTCCTGCTCTAGTTCAGTACATTAGGACGTGATTAGGATGTGCCGGTCGTTTCAGTAACCGAATGGTTGAAGGGAACTAGCTGTTCCTGATCCTGGTGGAGTGGGACGTCATGTTTCTGTACCTTCTGCCCGATGGGAGCTGCGAGAATATGGCATGGCATCGAAGGTGGGGGGGGGGGGGGGTTATCGTTAATGACGGACGTTGCCTTATTGAGGCAGAGCCTCCTGTAGATAATTCCGATGATGGGGAGTAATGTTCCCGTGATGTATTGGCCAGAATCGACCAATCTATGCAGCTTCGTACGTTCCTGAGCATTCGAAGTGCCGTCCCGGACCGCGATGCCACCGGTCAGCACCCGTCCAACTGGACATCTGCAGAAGTCTTTGGGAGAGGTCGATGACAAGCCGAGCCTCCTGAACCTCATAAGAAAATAAAGACCCTGGCGCGCCTTCCTTGTGATTATATCGGTATGCTGGGTCCAGGACAGGTCGTCCGAGATGTTAACGGCCAGAGCTTTAACAGCTGCAGATCAACTCCACCGTGGAATATAAAAGAGATTAGTTTCAGACCTGAGCTTTTGACCCTGTAACTTGCCCCACAGACACTGCCCGAATGGGCCGTCTGCAACACACTTGTGCGAACATCGAGTTTTCCAATTTTATATGACCCTCCGCTCCAATGGGGTTTTGCTCCCTTTTTCCCTCAGTTTCCCCGCCTGTCCCTCCGAGACAGTGGGAAACCGGTAACGCAGCTCAGCACATCACGGAAACCAACCTTCCCTCCACGGCTTCTGTCGACGCTTCCCGCTGCGTCGATAAAGCAGCCGAGATAATCAAAGACCACACCCACCCCGGATATTCTCTCTTCTCGCCCCTCCTTTCTTTCTTTTTCAATCTTTTTATTAGTTTTCAAATTAATACAGATTGATATATAGCATGAATATTTATACAAGTAGTACAAAGAGATGAGGATAACAATCATAGCATATATTATCATAAAGAACAATAAAATATTTAAAAAATTGTAGATCCAACGATCTCTTAGTAAATGAGTATATTATAAAATAAAGGAAAGAAAAATATTTATTATATAAATTACTAAAAACGCAAATCCATAAAAAATTATAAACAATATAAACTAAACAAAAAAAACTTTTTAAAAGAAAAACAAACAACAAAAAAAAAGAAAAAAACTGGGCTAAAATTTCTCAGTAGAAACAGAGCAATATTATGTCGTCAAATCCGTTCATACAAGTTGGAAGGTTATTGAAAGGGGATCTACATCATGTGAAAATATTGAATAAATGGACTCCAAATATCTTCAAATTTAAGCGAAGAATCAACAGTACCACTCTTAATTTTTTCCAAGTTTAAACATGATATAGTTTGAGAAAACCATTGAAATGTAGTAGGGGCTATTGGATCCTTCCATTTAAGGAAAATGGATCGTTTGGCCATTAATGTAACAAAGGCAATCATACGGTTATCGGAAGGAGATAAATGGCCAGACTCTACCCTTGGTAATCCAAAAATTGCAGTGATAGGGTGAGGTTGTAAATCAATCTTCAATACGTTTGAAATAATATTAAAAATGTCTTTCCAATATTTTTCCAGAAGAGGACACGACCAAAACATATGTGTCAAAGCAGCCACATTCGATTTACATCTATCACATATAGAATTTTTAGGGTTATAGAAATGAGCTAACTTATCTTTAGACATATGGGTCCTGTGGACTACCTTAAACTGTATCAGCGAGTGTCTGGCACACATTGAAGATGTATTGACTAAATGAAGAATTTTATTCCAAGTCTCTATAGGTATAGATGTCCGGAGTTCACTTTCCCATTCATTCTTAATTTTGTCTAATGATTCTAGACGTATTTTCAAATTAAACCATAAATTATCGCTATCAAGGCCTTCTTATAAGGATTAAGACGGAAATTTTTTTCCGTAGTTTCAATTTTGTAAGGTGTCGGAAAAGAGGGTATTGTAGCGGCTAGCTACACACTATGAAATGAAGACACAAAGTTGCTGGTTTCAAAATCAGAGGTCGAATGCAGCCCCGGGGAGAAGTGCGCCTTTAATAGCTGAAAACTTCCAGCACTACAGTTCCCGCGCTGACGTCACGCGCCGGTCACCTGACCTTCCCGCGCGCGGCCTTTTCGAGCCCAACGCTCGGGAAGAAGAAGGGCCCCGCGCCATCTTGGATCGGGGCCTCCGACTACGTCGCAATGTCGGGAGCCGGTTCGAATGTTGGTGTGGTGAGTCGCTACATAACACCCCCCAGAACCGGCAATACCGTCGCGAAAACCAGAATGAAATAATCTATGACTTGGGTGGCCTGCCCCTGCGGCACGCCCGCTGTACCACCATGGGTTGGTCCGAGTCTAAATGAGCCGGCTTCAGCCGGCCAACGGTAAACACCTCCTCGCACCCCCCAGTATCCAGCACGAACGTAGATCCATTGTTCCTGACGACCCGTAATGGCCCTTCTTACGGCCGTTGCAGCGGTGATCGGTGCGCGCCCCTGTTGACAAAGACAAACTTACAGTCTTGGAGGGAAGTCGGCATACGGAACCGGGACCTTGCCGTGTCGCGAGGTGGGAATCGGGACCAGGATTCCAAGCCGCTCGCGCAGCCGGTCGAGCGCCGCGGCAGGTCCTTCCTCTGCCCCCCGAGGGGCGGGTAGGAACTCGCTCGGGACGACTGAGGGCGTTCCGTAGACCATCTCCGCGGACGATCCATGCAGGTCCTTTATTGGCGCAGTGTGTATTCCCAGCAGGACCCAGGGGAGTTTGTCTACCCAGTTAGGCCCCTTAAGCCGGGCCATGAGTGCCGACTTCAGGTGGCGATAGAACCTCTCCATCAGCCCATTGGATTGCGGGTGATAGGCGGTGGTCAAGTCGGAGACGGCAGACCACAGGCCGGAGGTGCATTGAGTCCCCTGTCGGAAGTGATATGTGCCGGGACACCGAAACGGGCCACCCAAGTTGACAAAAGGGCCCGTGCGCAGGAATGAGCGGAGGTATCTGCGAGGGGAATGGCTTCAGGACAGCGGATAAAACGGTCGACAATCGTGAGGAGGTACCGCGCTCCTCGGGAGACTAGGAGGGGGCCGACCAGGTCTACATGGATATGGTCGAACCTCCGGCGGATAGGCTGGAAATCCTGCAAGGGGGCATTGACGTGCTGCTGTACAATTCGAGGTCTGGCAGTGAGTGCAGGACCGGGCCCATTCGGAAACCTGTTTACGCAGGCCATGCCAGACGGTCAGTAGTCCGGATGGATGGGTGTGCAAGGCCGTGGATGGCATCAAACACCCGTTTGTGCCAGGCAACTGGGACATTTGGGCGGGGTCTGCCCGTGGAGATATCACAGAGCAGGGTGCGCTCAAAGGGGCCTACCAGAAGGTCTTGCAGTTGCGGGCCCGAGACTGCGGTGTGATAGTTGGGCAATTCCATGTCCTTTCGCTGTGCCTCCGCTAAGGGGCCGAAATCCACCCACGGGACAAAACCTGGACGGTACGCCGTGACAGTGCATCCGCGACCACGTTCTCTTTCCCAGACAGATGGCGGACGTCAGTGTTGAACTCGGAGATGTAGGACAAGTGCCGCTGTTGCCGTGCGGACCAGGGATCTGAGACCTTGTGGAAGGAGAAGGTCAACGGTGAAAGCAGTAAACGGCCTGCCCTCCAAGAAGTATCGGAAGTGTCTGATGGCCAGGTAAAACGCCAATAGCTCGCGGTCGAATGCGTTATATTTGAGCTCTGATGGTCGATGGTGCCAGCTGAAGAACGCCAGCGGTTGCCAACGCCCTTCGATAAGCTGTTCTAGCACGCCTCCGAACGCTGTGCTGGAGGCGTCGACCGTGAGGGCAGTCGGGACGTCCGTCTGCGGATGCACCAACATGACCGCGTCCGCCAAGGCCTGCTTGGTTTCAGCGAACACGTTGTGAGCCTGTTCTGACCAAACAATGTATTTGCTTCCGTCTGACAGGAGAGCAAACGACGGGCGCATGATGCGGGCCGCGGATGGTATGAACCGATGATAATAAAAGTTTACCATACTGAGGAATTCCTGCAGGCCCTTGATGGAGATGGGTCGGGATAAATGGCGGATGGCGTCGGCCTTCGCAGGCAGGGACGTGGCGCCTTGTTTGTCGATCCGATGACCCAGGAATTCGATTGTCTCCAGCCCGAATTGGCATTTGGCTGTGTTGACGGTCAGGCCGAACTCCCTCAGGCGAGAAAAGAGTTGGCGGAGGTGCGTGAAATGTTCCTGACGGCTGCTGCTGCCGATCAAGCTGTCGTCGAGGTATATGAAGACGAAGTCAAGGTCGCGTCCGACCGCGTCCATGAGTCGTTGGAAGGACTGAGCGGCCTTCTTGAGACCAAAGAACATCCGGACGAATTCAAAGAGGCCGAAATGTGAGATCATGGCCGTCTTCGGAATGTCGTCCAGATGCACCGGGATCTGGTGATACCCGCGGATGATGTCGACCTTGGAAAAAATGGACAGCCCATGTAGGTTGGCAGCAAAGTCCTGAATATGCGGCACGGGGTACCGGTCCGGGGTAGTAATGTCGTTGAGGCGTTGGTAATCGCCGCAGGGCCGCCAGCCTCCGGTTGCCTTTGGAACCCTGTGTAGCGGAGATGTCCATGGGCCGCCCGACCTGCGGATGATCCCCAGCTCCTCCATTGTTTTGAATTAGTCCTTCGCGAGGTGGAGATTGTTTGGGGGTAGCCGCCGGGCGCGGGCGTGGAGGGGAGGGCCCTGGGTGGGGATGTGATGCTGGACGCCGTGCTTGGGCAAGGTGGTGGAGAACTGGGGCGTTAGCACGGACAGGAACTCTGCCAGGACCCTGGAAAAAAAAACTCGTTTGTTGACGTGGTGACTGAGTGTAGGTTTGGGGCCAGCAGCTAGGCCACACCCAACGAGAATGTTTGGAATGTCCTGGCATGTACCAAACGCTTACGCCGCAGGTCAACCAGCAGACTGTTGGCACGAAGGAAGTCTGCCCCAAGTAGTGGTTGCGCGACGGCGGCCAGGAGGAACCTCCAACTAAAGTTGCAGGTGCATAACTGGAGGTGTACCAACCGGGTGCCAAAGGTCCAAATGGGGCTGCCGTTGGCGGCTCTTGAGGGCGGGTCCTGGTGTGCAGTTGCGTGTCTCGCGGCCGGTGTGAGGCACGACGCTGACTTCCTCTCCAGTGTCCACTAGGAACCGACGTCCGGAACACCTGTCCCACACATGTAAGATGCTATCCGGGTGGCTAGCCGCCGTAGCCGTCAGCGGCGGATGGCTCTGGCGTTTCCCGGAAAAACTGCATGGTGTCCGGCCTGCTGGGTCGCTGGGTACGTGGCGTAGCAACCCGCTCGACGGACGCGTCGCTCTCCTTTCTTGCCCGCCAAAGGACAGCCGCCCGGGCGGCCACCTTCCGGGGTTCGCTGAAATCGGCATCCGCCAGGAGCAGGTGGATATCGTTAGGTAACTGTTCCAGGCAGATCTGCTCAAACAGCAGGCAGGGTTTATGCCCGTCTGCCAGGGCCAACATCTCATTCATGAGCGCGGAGGGGGGTCTGTCGCCCAATCCATCTCAGTGAAGTAGGCAGGAGGCCAGTTCGCTTCGGGAAAGGCCGGAAGTCTCGAGAAGGAGGGTCGTGAACTTATCGTACTTCTCCTCCTCCGGGGGAGCCTGGATGAAATCATCGAACTGGGCGGCGGTGTCTTGGTCGACGGCGCCAATGACGTAATAATACTTGGTGTCGTCCCTGGTGATCCGGCGAACCTGAAACTGGGCATCGGCCTGGTCGAACCAGACACGGGGCCGGAGGGTCCAGAAGTTGGGCAGTTGAAGGGCTACTGCCTGTACCTCTTGCTGTGCAGACATCGGGGTCACCAATGTAGCGGCTAGATACACACTATGAAATAAAGACACAGAGCCGCTGGTTTCATAACTGGTCACATCGGTGAAGACGGACGTCGCAGATGGAGAACCGGACTGAGAGTATGTTTCATATCTGGTGGCGCTTACTTGAGGGGTATCGTCGGTTTGCTGAGCGGTGAAGCAGGAGCTTATGGGCAAGAGGAAGGAGGTGAACGACTTTAGCAACAATACTGCAGAAAGTGAATGAGTGGGGTTATCGTTGACCCTGGATTGAGTGACCACAGCGAATCAGCCGGAGGGACTGTGACAAGCTCAGAAAATGCTGGAAACGGAGATTCAAGGAGCTTTTGTGGAAAAAGAAACATAGTTAAATGTTCAAGTAAAGAATGCCAACAGTGGGGCCAGCTGAGAATGTAGCTGTTCAGAAGATGTGAATAGAGCCGCTCATTGTCCCCTTAGGCACTCACCAACTTTTCTCGATGCACCATAGAGGGCATCCTATCTGGATGTTTCACGGGTTGCTACTGCAACTGCTCTAACCAGGACCTCAAGAACACAACTCAACACATCACGGAAAACCAGCCTCCACTACTTGGACTCTGTCTTTACCTCTCGCTGTCTTGCTGTAGTAGTCAGCATAATCAAAGACCCCAACCAACCGGAACATTCTATCTTCCTTCCTCTTGCGTCAGGCAGAAGATACAGGAGCCTGAGAGAATACACCACCAGGCTCAAGGACAGCTTCTACTCCACTGTGATAAGACTATTGAACGGTTCCATAATATGATGAGATGGACTCTGACCTCACGATTTACCTTGTTGTGACCTTGCACCTTATTGCACTGCACTTTCTCTGTAGCTGTGACAATTTACTCTGTACTACTACCGTTTTTACCTGTACTACCTCAATACACTCTTTACTAACCCAATGTAACAGCACTGTGTAATGAATCTACCTGTACGAACGGTATGCCCGACAGGTATTTCACTGTACCTCGCTAAAAGTGACAATAATAAACCAATCACAATACCACCTTCCTCACACTTGCTTTGGATCCCACCCCGTCCCAATGTAGTTTAAACCCTCCGTTAAAGCACTGGCAAATATGCCCTCCAGGATGTGGCCCCCTCCAGTTCAGTGCAACCTATCCCTCTTGCACAGGTCACCCCTACCACATGAAGAAATTCCAGTGGTGCGCACCTCAAAACCCCTGCCCCAAATCTTCAATGCTGAACACCTCTAAACACCTGCCCCAAGTCTTCAATGGTGCACACATCTAAACCCCTGCCCGAACTCTTCAGTGGTGCACACCTCTGAACTCCGGCCCAGCTCTTTAATGGTGCACACCTCTAAACCCCGGCCCAGCTCTTCAGTGGTGCACGTCCAAACCTCTGCTCCAACTCTTTAATGGTGCACACCTCTAAACCGCTGCTCCAATTCTTCAGTGGTGCACACGTCTGTACACCTGACCCAACTCTACAATGGTGCACACGTCTAAACCCCGGCCCAGCTCTTCAATGGTGCACACTTCTAAACTCCTGCCCCCACTCTTCAATGTTGCATACCTCTAAACCCCTGCCCCAACTCTTCAGTGGTGCACACGTCTAAACCCCTGCCCCAAATCCTCAACGGTGCACACCTCTAAACCCCTGCCGCAACTCTTCAATATGAAAAGGATATTTTTCGGAATAAAAATCCGGTTTATTATCACTGATGCATGTTGTGAAATTTGTTGTTTTGCGGCAGCAGTACAGTGCAAGATATAAAAATTACTACAAGTTACAAAAATAAATACATAGTGCAAAAAGAGGAAAACATGGTTCATCAACAGTTGAGGAGGGGAAGAAGCGATTACTGAATCGCTGAGAGTTGGTCTTCATGCTTCTGTGCCCTCCCTCCAATGGTAGCAACGAGAACAGGGTTGTCCCGTATGTTGATTATCCTCAGTGATGGATGCAGACTTCTTGAGGCACCGCCTCTTGAAGATGCCTTCGATAGTAGGGTGGGTTGTGACCGTGATGGAGCTGGCTGAGTCTGCAACCCTGCGCAGCCTCTTGCCATCGTGCAGATCGGAATATCCATACCAGGATGTGATGAAAATGGTCAGAATGCTCTCCACTATACATCCGTAGAAATTTTCAAGACCTACCAAAGTAATGACGTTTGAGTAATAAAGAATGGTTTTCAGAATGTTCTCCACCGTACATATATAGGAATGTGCAAGAGTCTTTGGTGACCTACCAAAGTAATGTTGTTTGAGTAATAAACAATGGTTAACAGAGAAAACTCCCCCGTTCTTCTTCTCAGCATCATGGGATCCTTTGAGAATCGTAAGTTAGGCGGCATTGTGGCGCAGCCGGTAGAGTCACTGCCTGCCACATCTCCAGGGACCTGGGTTCAATACCGACCGCTGGTGACATGTGTGTGTGAGTGTGTGTCTGTGTGTGTGTGTGTCTATGTGTGTGTGTTTGTGGTGTTTCCACGTTCTCTCTGAGACCTTCTGCATTTGTCCTTGTGGTCGCGATTCCCACCACATCCTAACCACGTAAGGGTTGATAGGTGCACTGGCCGCTGTAGATTGTGGTACGTTTAGAGGGCTGTTGGTTGGAATATAGACAAACGTTTAAAAATGTGATAAAATGGGTGGTTGATGGCCCGTTTCTCTGCTCTATCTCCTTGTGATTCAGACAGGCCTTCGCCTACCACGTCCATGTCGAATATCAAGCATTATTTTCATGCATCAGAGAGTCTTTTAAATACGCCTGGTAATAACATTATGGCTCATTCGCCACCCGTCCCATTTCGCCCATGTCTCGTTAATCTCTACACATCCCCAAATCCGATGACGTCACTCAACGATTCAAAGTCAAAGTCAAAATCGAGTTTATTGTCAGGTGCACAAGTCCATGTGTGCACAGGTGCAATGAAAAAACTTACTTGCAGCAGCATCACAGTCACAAAGCATCAGATACGCGATATGCACCATTGAAGAGGGGGCAGGAATTTAGATGTGTGTACCATTGAGGTGTCGGGGCAGGGGTTTAGAGGTGTGCACCACTGAATAGTTGGGACAGGTGTTTAGAGATGTGCACCAGTTGAAGAGTTGTGGGAGTGGTTAGAGGTGTGCACCATTGAAGAACTGGGCCGGGGTTTAGAGGTGTGCACCATTGATGAGTTGGGGCAGAATATTGTGCACAATTGAATTCAGGCAGCGTTTTAGAGGTGTGCACCATTGAAGAGTTGGGCAGGGGTTTATAGGTGTGCACCATTGAGGATTTGGGGCAAGAATTTTCAGGTGTGCACCATTGAAGTGTTGGGGCAGGGGTTTACACGTGTGCACCATTAAAGAGCTCGACCGGGGTTAGAGGTGTGCACCATTGAAGAGCTCGGCTGGGGTTTAGAGTTGTGCACCATTGAAAGTGGCACGGATTTAGAGGTGTGCACCATTCAAAAATTGGGGCAGGGGTTTACTGATATGCACCATTGAAGAGTTGGGGAAGGGGTTTACATGTATGCAGCAGTGGGCCAGGGGTTTAGACGTGTGTACCACTGAAGAGCTGGGCCGGCGTTTAGATGTGTGCACCATTGAAGAGTCGGGGCAGGGGTTTAAACTTGTGCACCATTGAAGAGTTCAGGCAACGGTTTACAGTGCACCATTGAAGAGATGGACAGGTGTTTATAGGTGTGCACCATTAAAGAACTAGGCCAAGGATTTAGAGGTGTGCATCATTGAAGAGCTGAGGCGCGGGTTTAAAGGTGTGCACTGTTGAAAAGGGGGCACGGATTTAGAGGTGTGCACCATTGAAGAATTGGGGCAGGGTGGAGATATGCACCATTGAAGATTTGGGAAAGGGGTTTAATTGTGTGCAGCTTTGGGGAAGGGGTGCACCATTGAAGATTTGGGGCAGGTGTTAAGAGGTGTGCACAATTGGAATTTATTCTGGCGGCAGGAGTGATGCCCACGATCCTCCTTGTAGCCACCCCAACCAACTCGTCCCTCCTGCATTGTCCCTGCCTTCAGCTATCTACATGCTTCTGAATGGCATTGGAAATGTTGTAGGACTAATCTCTCACATTGGTGACACATTTTGCCCCTAATATGGCACATACTCAGAGACCACCTCACTAACTGACCGCACCACAGGTCATCGTCGAACATGAGCCTTCTGGGTGCAAGGGACCGTGACCGGCCCGATTATTCCCATTGCAAACCAGGCTGGCAGAGTGGGCGTGGCGGTAGTGTAAAAGAGAAACACATACCCTGTTTTTTTTCCGGTGACAGGTTACATCACCCGATTGCTGTGGACTGCGCATCTAAGAATACGAACAGTTTCCAACAACATTTTTCCCATGCTCTCTCAGGTAATTCTCCCTGGTGAGCCATTCTAAAGAGACATTCGACAATTTCACATGAGTCCCGTTTCCTTCCCCACAAACCCATCGCTCCCCTGCAAGTAACGTAACACACATAGACGCAAAGCACACACACCTAAACTATCCCCCCGATTCCACATTTTTCAAATAGCGGTGGTACATGATATCTTATGATGTACGATCGCTATCCCACAATACGATCCTTTACCGGTGAAGCAACGGGTGAAGGACTGGCGGTTAGTTGTGCTACTACGACCTGTTATTGTTCTTTGCAAGAATTTACCCGGCAGCACCCGCTCAATACATTTTGTTTTTGAGTGTTCATACTTTAAGAGGGCCTCGGGGCTCCAGCTTGGTGTGGCTACAAAAAGGCCTTCCACTGATGCTGCCAAGAAGTAGCAAACGGTGCGATTACCATGTAGCTGCATATGTACTTAGTAAAACAAATTATCCTCTAATGCCCACGCAAGAGTACTAGTAATGGTAAGGAGTCTGAATCTAAGAAATATCATCATTCTTCTGGCGGCCATCGTTTACAGTCACTCAGATGAATCCAGCGTTTTTGGCCCTGTACTTTCACGGCTGTAAGAGTTTGGAGTAGTATCTGGCAGGTCCCTTCCACCGAGGTCCTAGTTTAGGGCACTCGCAATCTCGCATCAGTACGGAATTTCCGATATCCAGGTCAGGCAGTTCCACATTCTGTCCTTCCAGTGGTTTAAAGGCACTTTCCACCTGTGAATGAAGAAACTTTAGAGAGGACGTAAGTTGTCTGAAATACCTTTGTAGTTCATACTCCACGATATTAAGGACAACCTTGGTGGGGACTCTGTGTCAGCATCACTCTGGGATTCTTCACGGACCTCCATAGTCGATTTCGGCAGCCGACACACCGGTTGCCGAGTGGGGGTAATTCTCATCTGGTATAATGCTGAAGGGAGAATATTCAGCCAATTTAGACCCGTCTCTGATACTAATTTAGTTAGTATATTCCTCAGGGTGCTGTTCTCTCGTTTTACTATACCCGCTGCCTGAGCGAGGTAGGTTCAGTGGAACTATTGTTCGATATGCAGTGCCTCGCACAATTCCTTATATATTTTCCTTATGAAGACCATTGACTGAACTTATCTGTCGGGATACCCCAAACCTCGTATTCACTGTAAGCAGTAACTTCACCACTGTTGAGGCCTTATTGTTGGTGGTTGGAAAAGCTTAAATCTACTAAATATATCAACGATAACGAGAGAGTTCTTATAATGTACACGCGGATATTCAATAAATGAGTTGTATACATTCAAAAGGACCCCCTGGCAAGGGGGGGGGGTTTGTCTGCGATGCACCTCAGCCCATTCACAGCATTGGTTTGTTGGCAGATCAAACACGATCGTATTTTGCCTTGTGCTGCTTCCTGCAATATGGGGCGCCGCCAGGTGCGGAGTAAAATATTACTCATTCCCTCCTTGCCAAGGTGGGTGTCAGAATGTAGGCAGTCAATAAGCATTGGTAACAAAGAATCAGGTATACATACTTGACCGACTGGAGTAATGCAGAGGCCATGTGGCGCAGTGTGCGTACACCAGTGCGCATTCCACATTTGAGTTTCTTAGTCAGGGGGGTCCCCCTGTAAGTGCTGCACGGTGACCATGTCTGGGCTTGCAAACAACTGCCTGTTTGCCGCAGTCGAAACGATTTTAGACCCCTGGTGTGCTGCCAATTTAGCCTCTGCGACTGCCCTTATTTTTCCCTGTGTTAGTAGGGAGGCGTCTGAAAGGTGAGCCGAGCATTTAATGATGGCTAATTTGTTAGGGCGGAGGATGGCCTGGAGAAGATTCGTCACGTCAGTCGCATTCTGTCTGGGGCTACCCGCAGAGGTCAAAAATCCCCTGTGCGCCCAGAGTTGGCCAAAATCATGGGCAACTCCAAAAGCATAGCGGGAATCAGTGAATATATTAGCGACTTTTTCCTTGGCTAAAATACAAACTCTGGTCAGGGCAAAGAGTTCTGCTTTTTGGGCAGAGACTGGGGGTTGCAAAGATGCAGACTCCACAACATGGGAGTCGTTTACTTTGGTGTTGCCGCAAAGGCGGGTTCCCTGTTCAGAAACGGAGGAACTACTGTCGACATACAGGTTTGAGTCTGCTGACTGGAAGGCCTTATCTGAAAGGTCTAGACGGGGTGCAGTCAAAAAGCGGTTACTCATTAAACAGTCATGTAGTTGATCTCCAAGATCCTCCGGTGGGACCTCTAGAAAGGTGGCAAGTTAATGGTGGTGCAGCAGGAAAAAGTGAGGAGTGGGTTATTCAGGAGCGCTACCTCATATCTGTTTAAGCGGGCCTGGGTAAGGTGTTGCGTCTGATGAAAGTTCAGGAGTGCCGTTACGTTATGGTAGGAATAAACAACTACTGTCTGTTGCAGGGTTATATTGGAGGGTGCTGTTACAAGGGAATATATGGTTGGAAGCTTCTGTGAGCACGGCCGAAGCCCCTTGGACCTAGGACCAGCCGAGTGGAGTAATATGCCACCGGTCCTTTTGTATCCCCATGGGTTTGAGTCAGGACGGCTGCAGAACATTAACAGAAAGCTGAAATGGGCGGTCGTATGGAGTGCGTCCCAGGGCCGGGGCGCTGGCAAAGGCCTGTTTGAGCTTGTTAAAGGCTTCTTTTTGCTTCTCCGTAAGTTCAAAAGGTCCCACGGACTGGCGTGAAGCCAGGGGTGTGAGGTGTTTAGTAAGGAGGGCCACGTTAAGTTGCCACTGCCTGCAGAAATTTACTAAACTTAAGAAGGCGCGCATACTCTTCGGGGTAGCGGGCAGTGGGGTAAAAATGATAGGTGCAATACGTTCAGGAGTGAGCCGCCGCTCATTAGCACAAGAGGTTGCCCAGAAATTTCACCTGAAGCTGGATTCGTTTTACTTTCTGTGTAGGTGTTACATGTCCCCAAGAGTGGAGTGCTTAAAGTAGTCTATTGGTGTCCGCGATGTTGACGGGATCCGAGGGGCTTGCCAATAAAAGGTCATCGACATACTGGACAACGGTGGATTTGTCAGGAAGTTGCAACCCTTGGAGTTATTTATTCAAAACTTGGGAGAAATAGTCGGAGAGTTTATGAAACCTTGCGGCAGGCGCGTCCAGGTGTATTGCTGAACTTGGAAGGTGAAAGCAAACAGGTACTGCGAGTCGGGAGATAGGGGAATTGCAGAAAAACTGCGCGCTGCAGGTCCAGAATAGTAAAAATTCAGGAATCGGCAGGGATGCTGCTGACAATGGTGGCTGGGGTCGGGACCAAAAGATGTAGTGGCTCCACTATTCATTGACCTTTCTCAGATCTTGTTCAAGGCGCCATTCCGTCCGTCCGGGTTTGGGAACGGGTAAAATGGGGTGTTTCAAGGTGATTGGCAAGGAATCAGAATGCCCCGTTTGCAGAATGAATCCATTAAATAGGTTATTCCTTCAACTGCCTCTCTCCGAAAAGGGGTACTGTGGGACGGAAGGCAGTTGTGCTCCCGGTCTTACACGCATTTGTACTGGGGTCACTCGGGTGAATCCTACCTCAGCTTAAGACGCGGCTCATAAATCGGGCTTGACTCATCCGAAGGGAGTCGGTGAGGCTGATGGTGGCGTGAACAGCCTGTCACCGAGAAAGGGGTGAGGTAATAAGTCAGGGTTCCTTCTGGCAGAGTCTGGGGAACCCCGTAAAGGCCTGTTTCTGCCTTTGCCTCAAGCCAGTGGGCGAGGAATCCCAGC
Organism: Pristis pectinata; assembly: GCF_009764475.1. Taxonomy (NCBI): domain Eukaryota; kingdom Metazoa; phylum Chordata; class Chondrichthyes; order Rhinopristiformes; family Pristidae; genus Pristis; species Pristis pectinata. The sequence continues at coordinate 53,781,610 of NC_067417.1, forward strand.
TCCTTCGGTTTATGACCCTCATTAACTGACAGGGTAATGTGAGGGGACATCAAGCCTGATTGATCCCACAATTCATTAGGCACTTCAACTAAAAGTTCTTCCCGCTCTTTACCTACTACTTCCCCTAAAATAGTGACAGTCAGCATGCTATCCAGGAAGAGAGCATACAACCCTTCTAGCTCTATTGAGACCCCTGTGGGGTCATAAGCTAGCGTCACATGCGGGTCAGGTATTTTCAAGTGTGGGTCAAAGTCTCCGTTCGTGAAGTCCACCGCCCTACACTGTGGAGGCTGAATCCAGAGGACCCCATGGGGTTTAGGGCCAGTAATGGTAATTCCTTCATCCAGGCATTGTATTTTGAATCAGAGGGAGCAGAGCAGGTCTCTCCCGGCTAAATTAACCCCTGGGTTGGGGTTACTGCGAATTCGATCAGACATTAACGATCTCCAAACTTCACTTGTAGAGGTTCAGATAAGGGGTCGGATATTTCCTGTCCCTCCAGCCCGCTCAATGGAACTGAGGCCGGGGGTCAAGTCTGCCTATGGCGGTAGTGGGGGCAATTCCGCCGCCAATGGTCAGGTGCGGCACAAAGATAGCATCCTGTCGACCTATCGCTCGCCGGTGCAAGTTGTCGACGTCCCCTCGGTCCTGCCTAATTACGGGAGGGTGGTGGTGGCTTACAAGGGGCCCGTACGCTGGGGCTCTTGCGTCGTTTGGGAACAGTAAATATCCTTTACCAGGCCGATCAACCCCTCCTGGAACGAAAAACTGCCATTCCATTTAATATCTCGTATTATCGGAATAGGGAGGTTGGGGCCGAAGGGGTCTCTGGACCATTTCCTGTTTTACCTTCGTGGCTTTCGAATAGCGACCGTTACTCCAGAAGGGACTAGGGCTCTCCTCATGGCTTGTTGTGTATGGTCAGGCCAATTAGGTTATTAGTGCGGATAGCTGATGCCACTCCCTCAGGAATACATTGTAATAAGAGGACGTTAAAATGGGGAGGAGGCTTTGCCTCTGTTGTCAGCATCGTCCCCGCATAGGTACCGTAAATTGAGCAGAAATGGTCCCACAAATCTGGGCCGTCCTCACCCTGTTTCGGTCGGCATTCTAATACCTTAGTTATGTCAATTGGCTGTTGGAGGGTTTTGCGAAGGGCAGTTCTAATGGTGGTTACTTGGCCCTGAGGCCGATCGGCCGCCTGAAAGGCTGTCCAGTCCGCATAGTTTCCCAGGTATTCTTTCCACCTTTCCCCATCATTAGTTGGAAGGAACATGCAACAAAACTGAAAAGGTCTTGGGGGATGGCTTGGTACATCTGAATTGTTCCCATCACATAATCTATGGAATCCTCCGGGTTGGTTTTACGGTTGGGCGCCTGACTCATGACTAGTCACATCTCCTGAGGATTCCAAGGGGTGTAGATTTGGATCGTAGGATCAGCGCTCGCTTGGGTTGGATCGGGACTGGGAACACTTCTGTTGGGGAATTGATTTTAACCTTGGCTTCCTTTACCTTATTCAACACAGGTGGTGGACCGGGATCTTTAGGGTCGTCATAATCATGGGTAGAATCGGAGTTATAATCTGTGTCTGTCTGTGAATCTATTAAAGGTCTGTCCCCGACCAAGAAGTTGCGTCGCTTGTATGTGGCCTTAGAGCCGTTCGTATACGGGCTTTCTCTCTGTCTAAGCTGATTCCTGGTTCGGGACGCAATAGGACCATGGATTTGTCCTTGGGACGGGACGTGGCAAGCAGTCTATGATGGTGAGGGCGGAATGGATTGCGGAGTAGTTGCATTATATGGGGGCGGCAGTGAAACGGGGGGGGGGGGGGCGGAGGGTGTCGGTAAGGGCTGTGGGTCGGACCATACTATCCTCCTCATTTTCGTCCGGATCATTACTTTGGAACAACAGGGGCACGCCAGACATGTCGGGAGGTATCTCCACTTTATCCTTATATCTTTTATTGTTATTCCTATGTTTATCTTATTCTTCTGATCTATCCCTTCTCTCTCCCTTCTGTTCCTCTCAGCATCGTGGTCTCCGCACTGAGACTTCAGGACTTCCCAACTCTCAGGATTTCCCTTTTCATCACACACACTAATTCCTCTTCTTCGCGCATGATGTTCCCAATTATTCTTTTTAGATTTGATTGTTCGGTCTTCGGCTGTTTTTCTCCAAGTATACATTAATATTTTCCGTTTCACACCCCCCCCCCCCGTATTGCGCTCCCAAATCGTCCTTTCTGCTTTCGGGCACTTATCCACATCTCAAGTTCTCCCCATTGGCCATATTTCATTTCCCAATTTTTTATTGAAGCACGCCGATAATTTACGGAAGTTATTCTCATTCTTCGGATCGTCTTTACAAAACTTAGATAGTGGGGTACTGGACTCAGACTAATTGAGAGTTTGTCCCATTTTGTTTTCTTCCCAATCGTACGGTACAAATAGCTGCAATTATCTATAAGATTCTTCCACCTACTTCAGGTTCCTGACCTTCCCGTTGGGGATTTACCCTCATGAGAACCGGTCTAACGCAGGGTGGTAGTACCGGAGAACCGAACTCAAAACTTAGAGCTCAAAACCTTGAAATTCACAAACTTAAAACTCAAACGTGGGGACTCGAACGCCAAACCCGAAACTGAGGACCCGAACACTAAACGCAAAACTAACGAAACTGGGTACTCGAACCCCGACCCTTAAATTACCTTAACACTGGACTCGAACCCCGTACACGAAATTAACTTAACTAGGGATTCGAACCACTCTTACCTGTGGCAGTCGGACAGGTTCGCGGGGAGTCCTGTCAAAGGATATTCTACAAGCGAAGCGATCGATCAGGTGTCCGACTCCCTGAGAGGGATCAAGGTGAATCCGACCTTATGGGCCCTTCCGTCTCAGGTAGACGTTATCCTCGTCGATCGCTCACGCCGCTTCTGAAACAACGTCTTGGGCTCCAGGCTGGCTCGCCAAATTGTCGTTTCGACATTAAGTTCTCACTTATGTCCGCTGTAAAGTAGCACAGTGCCACGGGGTCGCTTCGATAAAACGTGTTTATTAACAGTGCACCGCTGAGGTGAGGTCTTTTCAGCACTCGTGAAAAGTCGCTTTTCGAGTTCTCCCCTTACAAAGGAGCAGACAGAAATTTATATAGATTTTGTCACGCACATTTAATGCATGAGGCGCCGCGAGTTTCGGTCAAGCCACAGAGATCCCGGGAGAGACATCGCACATATTGTCCAGCATAATTGAGTTATTATCAAGAAATTCAAAGACAGGTATCACCCCTCATTGTTTAGGACAAGCTTCCACCTCGTTGTTTATTGCACCCAAACTCCTATTGAGTGGCATAACGGGACTTAATAAGGTCCCGGGCAAAGTAATTAACATCTTATCCATTGAGTCAGCAGCTTGCGCGCTGTTGCTTGCGAGGTAGTTTTCTACAAGCTATAGGTATGTTTACATTTTTCTTTTATCTATTTACTTCCTGACTGTGACTGTGAACATGATGGTTTGACAGTCACTGTTCGACACCGGTGGAAACACGTTGAAACTTTTCCCCAGCTCCTGCTTCCTCCCAGAACGGACCGACTTCACTGGACTCTTTTCCTCTGTTTTATTTTCAACGTTCCACGGATGACATTTTCTGTGTAAAATGGCATCACAGGGGGCCGTGCTTTCTGACGTGTAGCGGTTATCACGTTCGCCTCACACGCGAAAGGTCCCCAGTTCGATCCTGGACAAGAACATAATTTTGGATCTGCTCCAGGTGGTGAGTCGAGTGTGTCTTCTGGGCGTTCCCATTCATCTTGGAAACAGAGGCAAGAGATTTTGCTTTGAAGTCAGAAGAACTTCATTCAGTTAAATTCCGCATAACTGCCGTGAAACCAAATTACGTCCGTCATGTTTGCGCTCTCTGTCTCTCTCTCTCTCTCCCTCTCATTTTCCAACTCTCTCCCTCTCCCTCTCGTCTTCTCCCAGATGAAATTCTTCACTCCGCGTCTCCTGCTTTCTGTTTTATTCTCTCACTTTCTGAAGGAGACGGTTATTTAGGACTGAAAGAAGGAGAAATATCTCTATTCAGGTGAATTCTCCAGTGGGACCGCTGTGAAGACTCGGTCAATGACTTCGTTTATCACAGACAGAGTTCGAATTCCAGAAACGGACGGAATCAGGGAACAAAGCAAAAGACAGAAAATTATCTGAAATCGACCAAACATTGTTGAATGAAGGATCGAACTCGACAGACCGAACGACCTGCTCGTGATTTAATTGATTCTGTTTTTGTCACCTTCCAGCCTTTCTCTCACAAGCAATGTCCCATCTCTTCATCTACCCTCCGCCTCTCACTGTCTTTCTCTCTCGCTAGCTCCCTGACGTTCTCTTTCCATCTCTGTCCAGCGCACACTTTTCTGCTCTGCTTCACTTTCAGTTTCTTGCTCTCAGAAGTGCTTTCCTATTCCATCCATCATGACATTCCTCCATACCTCCTTCTTCCTCACTAGACACCTTCCTGACCTCCGGTAGCTTTCACGTGGTTAACGAATTTCTAAAAATCTTTGAGCGGGGGGTGGGGTAGGTGAAATAGAGAGAGAGAGAGAGAGAGAGAGAGGGGATAGGTGCAAGAACAAGCCAGGGCACTACAGGCCTGTGAAGGGATTTATGATGGGAAAGTGATTTGAAGATATTCCGAGAGACAGGATCGACCTGCATTTGGGAAGTTACCGACTCAATAGGGAGAGTCAGCACCGATTTGTGCAGAAGCTCACGAATTTGATTGAGCTTTGAAGAGATGACCGCGAAGATCGACAAGGTCAGGGCGGTGGACATTTATAGGAATATTGACTTTATCAGGGCCTTTGACAAGGAGCCCGTGTTGGAGGCTTTTCAGTAAGGTTGGGTCACATGGGCGTGAGAACGAGTCAATTGGCGTCGTGCTCGGAGTCGGTGTCCTGTCGTGGAGCGTTGCATCTTTTTTTTATTGGAAGCCTGTGAACAGTGGAGTTCCTCATGGATCTGTGCTGAGTCTCTTGTTGGTCACATCCATATCAACGATAGTGATAAAAACTGAGGTGGCATTGTTATTACCTGTGCGGGAGACACCGATATTGGTGGTAGAATGAAGTAGGTTATCTGAAATAACAACAGGACTTTAATCAACTGTGAATGTAGCCAAGGCACGGCAGATGAATTAGCTGGTACAACTACGAAGAGTCGCATTTTGGGATGTTAAACCAGGGTAGGACTCAAACAATAAATAATAGCTCCCTGTGGAGTGTTGTAGAACACAGTGACCTCAGCGTATAAAGACATACTTTCCAGAATTTGACGACACAGGTAGACAGGTTGGTGTAAACGATGCTTGTCACGCGTGCTCTCATTAGTCAGGGCACTAAATACAAAATTGGGACGTCGTGTTAGAGCTGTAGATGACACTGATCAGACCGCATGTGGGGAACTGTGTGCAAGTCTGGTCAACTCGCTGCAGGGAAGATGTCGTTCACCTGTGGAGGGTACAGAACATATTCACAAGGATGTTGCCATCACTGGACAGATTCACTAACCATGAGAGATTGTATAACCTGGGGTTTTTACCCTGGAGCAACGGGAGGCTGACTTTTAGAGGTTTATAGATTCATAAGGGGCAGAGATAAGTTGGATTGTGACTGTCTCTTTTTCTTTGGTGGGATAGACTGAAAATGGAGGGGATAAGTTTCGGGTGACAGGGGAAATATTGAAAGGGGATCTGATGGAAAGGTTGTTAACACAGGCGGTGGAGTCCATAGGGAATGGGTGCCAGAGGAAGTGAACAAGTGTGTTCAAGTACAAATTTCAAAGATATGCTGGCAGTTACATGGACAGGAGAGGTTCCGAGGAATATTTGCCCAACTCAGGCGAATTTGATTGGATCAGGCAGATTCATTCGTCAGCATGGACGTATTAGGCCGAAAGGCCTGTTACCTCGCTATAGGCTTTATACTCCATGAGGTACGTTGAATTCGAGAAACAAGGACGAGAATAAATATATGCTTCAGAGTCGCTCTATCCCATCCCTCAATTCTGTTTAGCACATCGGAGACTGCATTGCTGCTGCTTCCTGACACAGATATCAAAGCTTTTATTCCGATTTCTGCCAATTTCCACCTCATTCCACCTTTAGATGTTCCTTCTCGGACACTTACCTTGCTTTATCGCTCTCACGTTTTCTTTTAACTGACAGCGATCTGCTTGACAGCTCTGTTGGGAACACGAGAAAATGATTCTCTGAAATCAATTCTTCGCAAATCCTTAATTAAAGAAAACCACAGAGAACCGACAAAGGCGATGCCATGAAATATGCACAATTCCTTCAGAGCTCGCCAGACGGCAATTTAAGTGGTTCGTTCTAATTAATTCTACTCCATCAATTAGAAAACGTTATGAAGCTCCCGAAACGTCGACCAATCAATTCGCAGGGAAAACCCAGAATGGGAAACGGAATTAAGTTTTCCAATTGGTGTCGCTGCACCGTTACATTGTCTGTTGATAGGCTTTGGAATCAGCTGTTTCTCCGGCACAATCGGCCAGCGCGTTCGGCTGCGAACCGGAAGGTTAGTGGTTCAAGCCCACCGAGGGACTGTGAGCTCAGGTTTTCACCCCGACATTCAACACTTCTGGCGGCGCTGAAGCAGCAAATCACCATTTCCTCAGGTCTTGGTTTATTTGGTGACTGCTGAAATATGACATGATTTTTGCATGTGATGTGGATGATATGGAACTTATATTTGTAATGGGAATCATATGGATCATTTCGACTCTAAAGAATGACAAGAAACAAACAAAATAACATTTCTGGTTGCTTGCACTGAAAGGCAAACAGGGAATGCCGGATTGCTCTGTTGCTCTATGACAGCGCGTTTCTATGTGTCGATAACGTCTGAGAGCTCTAAAACTTTAATTTCATCTCCCCCCACAGATCATGTTTCCATTTTACTTTTATTTCAGCTTCATTCCACATTTGATCAGGGTTAAATATTCTTCCCAATTTATGTTCAAATGTTTCAACATGAACAACACGCATTGTAATGGAAATTGGACAAGAATTGTGATTTGTCATTACATAATGGCAGTGGTGGGATTCGAACCCACGCCTCCGTAGAGACTGGAGCCTTAATCCAGCGCCTTAGACCGCTCGGCCACACTACCACACACCGAAAACTTTCTTTTCGTTCATTGCATAACAATGCTCATTGGTTGAACATGTTAATCTCGAAAGTGTTGCGCCCTCCGTGTGTGCTTTGAAACTCTTTGTCCCAGATCTAGTGTTTGAGGCTTGATGCGGCTTCTTGTTTTACAACCCATCCAATATCTCCTCAATGCAGACCGGAGGGAGCAGTGGTAAACCCTGGTCACGTCAGACGGCAGGGTGGTAGACCACGGGGTTCTCCAGACGCCAAAGCACGGACTAATTTTCACGAATATTCCCAATGTCGACATGGGATTGTAGGGTTACATTTATATGTTTCAGCGGATGGAAAGAGAGACCGCACCATCCTATCTACCGATGTTGTTACGTTCAACGACCGTCGGGCATATAGACCAAGATGTCCATAAAGCGTCCTCTCAACGTTCTTAGAACTATAGAGCACAAAACAGACCCTTCGGCCCACCATATTCTTCATCTGCATGAAGAAAGCCCAGCCTCCGTGGCTTCATATTGCAAATGAAAGTACTTGCCTTGGCAGCGATTCTGGATAAATCTCTTCTGGACCCTCTCTGGGATATTCATAGCCGTTCTGAAGTGTCTGAACAGATATGTATACAAACGTCCAATACTAGCTGAAGTTGTTGTGAACTCTTTATGATCTTATAAGATTTACCCGTCGTTGACTTCTCTGTGAACAGCAAAACATGCACCACAAATTTAAATGAGTAACAAAGATGACCGTTTCGAAACGGGTTTTACACGGGGATTTGGTGCCAGATAAACTGGGGTCCTTGCATACTGTGAGGAAATCCAGCCAACCCTGTGAACGTATCATCAAAGACTCAGTACGAGCAGCAATTTTCCAGAACAGTTCCACAGAAAAGGACAATCTGAGAGAAAATAATCACGTCCTATCCGTCATCAAGAAAACGATTAGATTATTTCAAACCTTGACCTGTATTGGATTTTCGGATTATCGCCATCAACTGACGTCATCACCCACTAGATTTAGAATCTTGTTTATCGTTATAACCAATTCGGACAAAATACCGACTCTGGTGGGACTCGAACCCACAACCTTTGAATTACTGAGTCATATATGATTAGAACTCCAACACCCTGACCATTGCGCTACAGAGACCACATTCACAGCCTTTTGTGAATAAAGATAACGATACTGATGAAAACATCGCATTCCGTCAAACGCAGACTATTTACTGGCCCCTTTCGTTCTTTCACTGAAGAAGCGACAAAACCAGGCCCAGAGTCCCCATCCTACTGCAGCAGCAGATTGCTCGATAACATTTTGCAAACAATTTTGCTAGGGAAGGCACCGTACATTTTTCTCATGGCGTGAGCGAGGTGATGATTTGTTTCGGTATTTATGTTTTGTTTACAGCTCCTTGCTTTCAACCTTCAACGCCCCAAATGTTTCAACAGACACCCAACTTAATACTATTTTGGTGCAAAACTAAACAACTGGAGGAACTCATCGAATCAAGCAAATTCTATGGGGGCAGAGGGACTGTTGAAGTTTCGGGCCGAGACCCTGCATCAGGACCGAAAATGTAGCGGTGTGGATTTGGCGGTACATGACGCTGAGCTTCAGTTGCAAGGCAGAACTAGGGGAACTAGGGGATGAGTGGGATGATGGGCAGATGGGGCCAGGTAGGACGAAAGGTGAGTGTAGGTAGTGTCAATGGCCGGAAGGTGATAAGTTGACTAGACAAATTGCTGTAAATTCTGGAATCTAATGATTAAGGAAAGTCATCAGCGGAATCAGATACAGAGGAGACGATGGGCAGGTGGGACCAGTGGGGAAGGGAATACGATGCCCAGTGGGTTAAGTGAGTGTGCGATGCACAAAGGGGATCGGGTGAAGAGGAAAGAAACTTGTTTTCCGTGGGGGCTTAGCAGGTGTTTGAAAGAACATTGACGTGATTCCACGGACATACATGTAACAAAACCAAGGGGTATTCACCAACTTGTACCAATGTGTGTAAAGTAAACACCAGAAAACCCTTCTCATACAGCTCAGCGCAGTTACCGTTACCAGAACCATAGTCACTGTTTCCTCCGTCGAAAAGCGAGATTTCAGCTTTTGGCAACAAATGGCGACAAATCGATCAAAGGTAAACGCGACGGTGTACCAGACGGAAGAGTCAGTGACGATGTGAAACAGGACGGCGTGGATATTACACACGGGGATGGACCCCACAAAAGGCATGGGATGAGCAATCGGAATCTGCATCAATATTAGATCAAAGAAAGCTAGCAGTTCACCCACTACTGTCATGGCCACCAGGTAGCGTGTGACACATTTGTAGAGACCGCACTCTCCCTGAGACAGGCCCTAAATCGTCACTAGGTTGGCTGTGAGCAAACCGAACGAGTAGACAAAATAACGGGACTAATGAGCACAGTGTCAGCATTCCTGTAATAAAGATTTTGAAGAAACAAAGCTCCCCGTGATAAAATTAAATTATAGTGTTAACCAGCAACATCGTAATGAGGATGTCATTCTACCCATGTCCAATCACACATAATATTACCTGCTTTCAAATCGAAAGCAAAATCAAAGGTTTATCCGTCCATGGCTGTGCAATTGTAGATTCTATATTTGAGGTATGAAGACTTGAACTAAACGGGATAGGATTTTTTTTTGGATTTAATGTGTCAACCACGCTTCTAAAGTTAGTCTGAACCAAGTAATGTTGCTACTTGCTTTGAAGTTGGAGATTAGCACATGCATACTCTCAAGTTACAGTTGGTACCTGTTCATTGTAAAGATGATCCCAGCCATTTGGGTACGAACATAATTTCCGACAACTGTCGGAGATTTTATTGTGCCTTTGTACGTACAAGTCGGTCTTTACTACCTTGGATGCTATAAAATCTGGACGCCTGGCACAATTATCATTGGGTTACAATTGAAATTAGACCAGATATCCATGAATTGAAGAACGCTTGTATTAAAAATGTGATAGAAGATTCAATGTATTCGAATAACAACGAAGACACCCAATTCATGGCCTTGGAGCTGGAGTTGGAAGAGAGCCATTTGAAGTCTCAACAGATAGCATTCCCTTGCTGCGCCAAGTCGGCCTGGCAGGCTGTTCTCTTCCAAAATAAAATTGCAAAATAATCCATAAAACAACAAAAAGAAAAGCAAGTAAACACATCTTGAATGAGAACCGTAATCCTGTGTTAACTGCACAGGACATCAGCTGCTTCAGTATAGGAGACAGTTGGACCATTGGTGCAATGTGTGACTGGTACTGAATCAGGGTGACCATTTCCAATCATCCACCTCCCTTCTGAACTAATCCACGCAGTCCAAATCCCTGTTCCTGCCCACGTTCAGTGATCCAGTGCACTCACAAACACTCCAGTTAATCTGAACAAAATGACTCAGAGAAAATATGCAGTCCAAACCAACAATGGCCGATGTTCGTCAAATCATATGCAGTGAGAAAAGAATAACCTGTCAGGTTTCTGTTCATTTGCACCTGGCCAACGAGACTGTGAATATAGCGATCAGGGAAAGGAACTGCCTCCTGTCAACAGCTCTGCCCCGAGAGTAGGTGCTGGATGGATTGAATCTCCGGATCTTGGGACCAGCTAGATATTACAGTCGCACAGTTAAAGGTAATTTATTGCACAAACTGCCGATTTACTAACTTACTCAGGATCTCAGGAGTAGCCAGGATAGGATAGATTATCTTCTCAATATCACAAAAGACATCAATGATCTCGAAAATAAGGGATATCTTCCAGCTTTCGTGGAGATGATTGCCACAAATGTCGGAGGTAATTCTGTAGCGGAATATGGAAAGGATTCACATATTAATCGAAAAAGGGCACCTCACCAGTGGGATCTTTTGAACTCATTAATCTGATATCGTTCATGGTCATTCAACAAACAAGTTTTAATTAATCCCTTTTGGCCGGGAATATTTATCACGCAATCTAATGTGTAATCAGTGAACAGCCCTCTGACATAAAAACAATGAGGTCTCCACGTGGTCGAGTAACAATGTTCACCCCAATTCTTCCTTCACAGCCTGTCATCTGAAGTACATCAATCTGCCCAAAACAGTCGGCCACTCCGCTAGTGTCTCACTGCCAATTACACGAAATGTATAACGACTCTAACACAAGTTTCTGCTCAAAACACGTCCTCCTCAGTGCACTGATATTTCGCCCGACGTCGGAGACAACATCGGGGTTTCAAACGGGCCAACGAACGCAAGAAGGATTTTTTCTTTCATTTCATTCTCACTCAATCTTTCCACTGCTTCTTCGATATTAACTTGTAAAGCTCTCTCGCTTGACGTGGACAATGAGGAGAAGTATTTCTTCCTTCATGTTTCATTGCTTTGAACATCATCGCTTTGGTGTACATAAAGGGTACGGCCTCACCTCACGACTGACGAGATTCTGTCAGCTTCAACCTCTGAACCTTGAGTGATCCATAGCAGAATCATTTTTTTCTGCCGTCAGTGATACGCAGCGTAAACAAAATTGTCACCGACCTTGCAATCAGTTAGTGGTTAACCAGCGGGCACAGGGAATGGATGGGGTTAAGTATCAACCATGACAATGAATGCAGTGTTGAGTCCAGAGGGCTTAATGGTTTCGCGGCTCACTGTTTCTTATATTGTCGCTGTTCTCCGTCGTTCACATCAAATGACTTGGGACCGTCTCCGCCTTTTTTTGGATTCAGGTTCGCAGTTTGCATGGGA